>NW_006159564.1:2551273-2553298 GCF_000334495.1 Tupaia belangeri chinensis
ACACACAGAGCAGAAAAGCGAGAAATCACCCCCTGGGGGGGGGTTGGCCATGCCGCAATCCCTTCTCCTCCGTTCTCCTTTCGGGATCTTGAGCATGCACGCACACGCACACGTGCCCGGCATGAGTTTAAGCTGCCAGGTCTGGGACTTGAACTGCGGTCGACTACGTGGGAGTCCAGCAACATAGCTATTATGCTAACTGCTGGTCCCCCTTTAAAAGTTTATTTCTGAGGGCCAGTAGATGATGTAGAAGTTATGTTGCTGGACTCCCACATTACCACCCATGAATCCCAGAACCAGTGATTTGAAAAGCACACTGGGCATGTCTGGTATAGGCCCAAGATCCCTGGAGAATGGAGGGGAAGGGATTACAATGTGGCCTTCCCCCCCAAAGGGTCATTTCTCATTTTCCCTCTCACTGTGTGTCTCTCTCTAGCAAATACATATGTTCTCAGGGAAAAACCTCTTAAGAAAAGTTTATTTCTGGGGGCCAGCAGATGGTGTGGTGGTTGAGGTGATGGATCCCAAATGGTCAACCACAATTAAAACCCAGGCCTGGCAGCTTGCTTTCTCACTTAATTGGGGCCAGCAGATGGTGTGGTGGTTGAGGTGATGGATCCCAAATGGTCAACCACAATTAAAACCCAGGCCTGGCAGCTTGCTTTCTCACTTAATTTCTTTCTCTGATGAACACATGTGCCCTATAGCAAATAAAAAAAAAATCTTTGCAAAAAGTTTAATTTTGTCTTCTTTTTCCAAATTCTTTTACTTTTTATTTATTTAATTTTGTTCTTGCTGGAGGATGCCTGTGGTTGAGAGAGAGAGAGAGAATCCCTTAATGGGGCATGGTCATGTTGTGAATCCTTTTTCCTCCATTCCCCTTTCTCTTCAGGATTTTGGGCACAAATATATATGTACCTGGAATGATTTTCCAGTTGCTGGGGCTGGGATTTGAACTGTAGTTGGTTCTATGGGATCCAGCTCTCCTAATCACTGTGGTACATGGCCAGGTCCCCAGATTCTTTATATTGGTAACTTCTTGAGTCTGGCTCCAAGGAATCAGGGGGTGATGGGTGGTGGCACAGCAATAAAACACAGCACTCTGTGAGACTGACCCACATGGAAAGGTTTGTGTCTGGATATATTCTTCAGTATGTTGAGTATGTGCATGCCTGCCCATGATCTGGAGGTGGCTAAGGCTGGGGATAGATTGTGGAGACAATTTGGGGGTGCTCTTCCTTTTCCTATCTCTCTCTTTTAGAAGAAACAAACATTAAACTTTTTTTAAGAATTATTTGATTTTGTTATTATTATTATTATTTAGTTTGCAACAGGGCTCGTGCACTCACCAGAAAGAGACAGAACTTGAGAAAAAAGTGAGAAAGCAAGCCACCAGTTCCGGGACTTGAACCACATCATCGCCTTAACCACCATACCACCTGTTAGCCCCAAACTTAAAACTTTAAAAGAGATTTTAAGAAACTTCTTCTGGGGTCAGCAGATGACATGGTGGTGCACTGGACACCCCCTCATGGCCAACCGCAGTTCAAGTCCCGAATCTGCTGACTTGCCTTCTTCTGACTTTCCCTCTCTCTCTCTCTCTCTGTGTCTCAAATTAAAATAAATGAATGAATAAATAAAATTAAATAAATAAGTCTTAAAAAAGAAACTAAGTCTTCGTTTTAAAACTTAACAACTTCAAATGTATCATTTCATTCATTTCTCTGGAAACTAAGTTCTATCCTAATTATAAAACCACTTTCCTTTGGCCAAAGTAAGTTGCACTAGGCACAATTGTTCCGGTTTCTTGTCTACCCTGTCTCTTAACTTCATGTGATCTAAACTTGTATATAATTCTCTCTTGAAACTGCTCTGTTGAAGTTACTATTCACTGTTAAAACAGCTTCCTTTCTGCCACTATTCTACTTTTCAGTTCATCCTGTTACATGAGCAGTTTAACCTTTCTAAAGCACAAGCTTCATTATATCAATTCCTTATTCAAAAACGAGATGAAAACTAGTGGAA
>NW_006159564.1:2553329-2571177 GCF_000334495.1 Tupaia belangeri chinensis
GAGTGGAAGGAAGTAGGGCATGACCAGATCATGATAACCCTTGAAAACTGAATTTTAAGTGGGAGTTTTTGAGGACAGTAACATGATAAAGGGTGTTGTCTTACTTAGATCATGCCAGTGACAGTAGGCAATGAATTAGAGGTGGCGGAGACAGGCCAGGTAGAGATTGGGAATACTGCGCTGATACAAAGGAGAGTCTCTTGTAGGGCTAGGCCAACCAAAGAAATACTACCTTGCTGAGAGGTTCGCAGATTTGAATAGCAGAATTCTTCGATTTGACTGGAGCTTGTTGGGCTTAACATACATATGAAATGAGGCAATTTAGGTTGAGCAATTTGATTTTAGGTACAAACTCCATATTTGAAGAACAGAAGTATGCCTCTATTGTGATTTTAAAGAGTCGTTTGGCTGGGGACAGCAGGTGGCCTGGTGGTTGAGGGGCTGGACTCCCACATGGTTGACCGTGGTTCGAGTCCAGGATCTGGCAGCTTGCTTTCTCACTTTCCATTTCTCTCACTCTCTCTGACCAAGTTAAGAAAATAATAACAGTTGCATTGCCGGGGTCCAGCCTCGGCGGGGGTGGGTGGACTCATTGGAGGCGACGCTGGAAAGGAAGACTAAGGTCTTGGTGCCTTTTCATGCACGTCCTAAGCCGGACACTCCCAGAATTTATTCTCTGAGGAGTGACAACTGTTAGGAATCATCGTGCCTTTTTATTGAAAATGTGATACATGCAATTAAACAGGTGAGGGGGTACATGTTCTAATTATCAATTCATAAAGTTTTAACAATAGAAACCATTCAGGGTTTGATTAAGGGCAGGTCTATTAATCATCGATACAGTTCAACAATTGTTTGATTGATGAAAGCAGGTTCCTGGTAACTTCAAGCAGTGCAGTTTCAGGAAACAATTCCAGCAAGCAGAGTTAACTATCAACCTATGTTCAGCAGCAGCCGTCTTATGATTACTAAAAGAAAATCTCAAGCATAGATATTAGTTCTTATGGATTTTCATAAAGAATGATACTTATATAATTCTATAGGGATCTAAAACTTAAGGAATCCTAACATATTTACCTATCCTGAAGGGATGAAGCTATTATTCACTTGGTGAGGGCGGGGACAGTTTTTTCAACTGGCGGTAAAGTGACTAATAAGTTAATGAAAAACTTTAAAATGGGTTTATGGTGTTGTGGATACACTTGCGTAGCCCATGGCATCACTGTTGTATATTTTATTAGAACATTAGTTACCATGGGACGAGAGCGTCCTAGGCCAGTTTCAGACTAGTCCTATTGTATGTAAAAAGGTTATTTATATTAAATGTGTCTTGAAGGGCCTTCCAAAGATCAAGAAGAACTTTAGCACACCCTTTATTGTGCCCAATGAAGCACTGTAATTAACAGTGAGTGGTCAGGGTAAAGGGGAGCGGTCAGGGGACTTTTCAGGAAATCTTACCACACACTCAAGATGTATGAGAGAACTATATAATTCTTTTATAGTAGTATATCAGGGAGTCAGAGGGGGGTCACTTCCCAGCAAGGCTACCACAGTCCCGGAGCGAATAGCAACCGGCCTTGCCAACATGCTAATTGACCCAAGCTTGTTCCAAGGTGTGTGTGTGTGTGTGTGGGGGGGGTGGTGTACAGTAGCGGCCTTGCCAATGTACTGAACCAACTGGAAGCTGTGCTCAAAGGTCAAAGGGCTCAGATGGGTCCTAGAGCCCCGCCAGGTCTGACTCCTCCATTGCATGAAGTCATCTTGACTCTAGTTAGCAAAGCTATCCACCAACATAAGTTTCCCATTGGGCACTCTATACCTGGAAAAGGATGACTTACCTATTCCGCTTCAAGTCACCCTTAACTGCTATGAAAAGTGTAACATATTACCAAGGATTCATGATGTCTTGTGTAAACTCATAGAAAAAGGTGAGACTGATCTAATTCAGAAAGCAATGGACTTTGTGAGCCATGAACAGGTGAAATGATGATGCTTTATGATCTCTTTTTTGTCTTCCTACAAACAGGAAATTATAAAGAGACCAAGAAGATCATTGAAAGTCCTGAAGGTGATAGAGACTAAATGTAGTATAGTGTGCTAAAAAGTATACAAAGTAACAGTGCAAAAAGTTGATGCTGTCTGGAATAAAATGAAAGAAAACATTATTCTTCATGAGAAGACATTAAGATTATTTATGAAAATTTTAAGAAAAAGTAATCAGAAAGTTCCATTTGATGTACCTGAGTTGTGTATGAAGATGAAAAACATTCTCTGAATTCCCCATCACCCTCACCTGTAGAAATGAACTTCCAGAAATATCTGTTAAATGCCTGCCAATTGAAGAAAACTAAAGATATATATATATATATATATGTATTTTTTCCCCTAAAAGTACAAAAGCAAAAGAGTATATTTAACATTGAAACTTACATCAGCCTTATAAAGTTGCTTCTGTCAAAGGAGTGTTTTACAGAAGCAATGCATGGGAAAGATGCTGCTGAGACCAACATCAAGGGTTCACACTGAACGATGCCGCCAACAGCCTCCTCATCATAACACAAGTTAGGCAGGATTATTTCAAAGAGGCACAAACAACACTGAAAACAGCCTTAGATCTGGTACGGATCCCTTCTTGGATAGCAGTGGCTCGCCTTATCCAGGCATTTGCCTCCAAGGGCGATGTACAAAGCATAGAAACAATTCAGACAATGGTAAATGAACTTGAAGACTCAATTGGACTTTTAAATTTGGTTTTCATCAGTACCATTATTTGGCACCGATTAAGAACAATGACATAGATGTCCCATAGAAAACATTGAAAATATACTTACTTCAGGGACTCAGACCACAAAACCCTGGTTCTGTGGCTTGGCCTGCTTTTTCAGAAAGTAATAGAGGAGCAGCTAGAACCAGTAGTGGAAAAGTTGCACACCATGGCAGAGATTGGCCAGTCAGTTTGCAATTTTTAAACCCATCATTGATCGCTTCCTTCAGTTGTGGATTCAAGCAAGACAAGACGATGCCAAAGCCCTCTTACAGAGATGTGCACAATTGCCGAATAAACCTGTTTTGTTGGTGTTCTGTGCTAGGGGTTCTTAAAAGCCAGGGAAGGAGGCAGCAACTCTGAGACCCTTATTAGAATTGATTCCTGAGGGACCAGCAGTTAGTGTAATGGTTATGTCACTGGAATCCCATGTAGTTGTACTTGGTTCGAGTCCCGGATCCAGTGGTTTAAAACTCACGCTGGGGGAGTGTGTGTGCATGCCAAAGATCCCAAGAGGAGAATGGAGGAGAAGGGATTGCAGCATGGCCATCCCCCCTGGGGGGGTGATTTCTCGCTTTCTGTCTTTCTGTCTTTCTGGTGAGTGCATGTGCCCTATAGCAAAAACTTCTCAAAAAAAATAAATAAATAAAAAAGAAAAGAAAAGAAAAAAGAATTGATTCCTGAATTAACTGGAAAGGAAGACACATACACCTCTATCATGAAAAGCTATGTCTTAGGGGCCAGCAGGTTGCGTGGTGGTTGAGGGCGCTGGACTCCCACATCGCCAACCACGGTTCAAGTACTGGGCCTGGAGGCTTGCTTTCTCTTTCTCTCTCTCACTCTGTCCCTCCTTGGTCAACTTAAAATAAATAAAGTTAAATAAAATAATTCTAAAAAAAAAAAAAGAAAGAAAAGCTATGTCTTGGACAGAGATGTCCCATCTGCAGAAGCACTGTATGAAAATTTGACTGAAAAAAATATAAAATTGAATTTGTTTCTGAAGCATTATGCAGTTTTTTTTTTTTTTTTTGAGAGGTTTTCGCTATAGGGCGTGTGCGCTCGCCAGACAGAGACATAGAGACAGAAAGCTAGAAATCACCTCCCAGGGGGGACGGTCACACCGCAATCCCTTCTCCTCCATTCTCCTCTCTGGATCTTGGGCACGCACGCACACGTGCCTGGCGTGAGTTCTAAGCCACCGGGTCCAGGACGCGAACCGCGGTCGACTACGTGGGAGTCCAGAGACATAGCCATTACACTAACTGCTGGTTCCCGCATTATGCAGTTTTGCTGAAGAATGCTGGAGAGCCTGTAACTTTCACTGAGACCCCTGTAAGCTTTGAATTTTATGGAAACCAGTTAAAAGAAGCAAGGGAAAATGCTTTGTGAAACAAGCAGTCAGTACTTTGTTTTGTATATGTGAATCTGTGTCTAAATGTTATTTTTAAAATTATTTGAGAGGGGAGCTGGCAGGTGGCATGGTGGTTAAGGTTCTGGACACCCACATGGCTGACCGTGGTTCAAGTCCTGGGCCTGGTGGCTTGTTTTCTCACTTTCCCTCTCTCTTTGTGTGTCACTGGTCAAATTAAAAAATAAGCAAATAAATAAAATTAAATAAAATTAAATAATTCTTTAAAAATTAAAAATTAAAAAAACAAAACAAAACAAAATAATAATAATAAAAAGAGTTGTTTGGTAACTTGAGCATGTAGAACATTACCCATGAATACCTGATCACCCTTTTTAGGAGCAATGGCAAGGCTTAATGATCCCCATTAAATGAGTTCTTTGACCCTTCCTGCAAGACTCCATGGTGGATGAACCAGAAAAACACTGTTTCAGGTATAGCTATAAGCCTGAAGGAACTTATGTTCCTGAAGCACTTGCTAAGCTTCTAGGACTGTGGACTGTGACTGTTCCTTAACTTCTCCCCACCCCCAGTCATTATCTTGCTAAATTGGAAATACTGTAAACTTATTCTCCCTCTCTGTGCTGGATATTCTCAAGTTTTTTTTTTTTTAATTACAAATAATGGAATTTTTACGTTCTTGTCATAGGGCGTGTGCACTCACCAGAGAGACAGAGAGAGGGCACGTGAGAAATCACCTCCCTGAGGGATAGCTACACCACGATCTCTTCTCCTCCGTTCTCCCCTCAGAATTTTGGGTGGTACACATACACATGAGCACAGAATGTTTTTCAAAACACCGGGTCCAGAACTCAAACTGCAGAGCTGGCCATGTGGGGTCCAGCACCTTAACCACCAGCCACATAGTGACCCTTGATTTGTTCTTACACATTTGGTAAAACTTTGTTCTCTAGTGGGGGGGGTCTCTGGGTTAGAGGAAAATATGTGCTACTGTAGTTCTCTTTTAGAAATTTGTCTTCAGGTGAAAAGAGTAGGAAACATAAAAGGAGTTAAGACAAGTGCAGTCAGAGAGATAGGAGAACCCAGAAAGAGAGAAATCTACAGAAACAAGTGCTTGAGAACCTGGAAAACTTCAAATAAAACGTATCCATTTGGCTATTTCTCAAGAGCGCTTAATTCCCACTGCAGCGTTGAAAACTTTCCATTTATTCAGAATACTTGAAACGAGAAGCCCCCCTAGGGACTTCTAGCAATGAGCGCTCAAATTTGGTCTGCACTAAGTAGTGTCTTTAATCATCTCGATGGTAAAAGTGTCAAATTTCTCAAACCCCTGCACAGAAGAGTGCTGTGATTCTTCAAGGCGGTTTACTCATCTGTCAAATAACGGAGGTGGTTCCCCGAGCTCATCACCATTCAGATTCCAGCCCAGGTTGCACGTCCTTAGGCGTAGGCAGCCAATTGGGCCCTCCGCCCGTCGTGCATGCTGGGAGTTGTAGTTTCGGGTTCTTTTTTGCCGACTACCAGCTCCGTAGGAGCCGCTGAAGGACGGTTGCTGGTATCATTAGTAAGCGGCAAGTATGGCGGTGGCGCGGGTTGACGGGGCTTTGCCTCCCGGAGAAGGTAAGGCCGTTCCCATCCCGTAGTCCCCAGGTTGGCTCCAAGGAGCTGAACTAGATTGCTGCCTCGTGGAGACCGAAGCCTGGGTTTAGGAGTGCAGCTCTGGACCAGTTCTTTCATGCGGAGCTGCGGGCGGAGGCGCGCTACCCTCTGGGAATTGTAGTCCTGGTGCGCTGCCCGGCTCCCCCGAAGTCGCGACGGGCATCTAGCCCGGGACCACAGCACCCAGAGGGCATAGCGCTCGTTGGCGCCCCAGCTCCCGCGCACTCAGGGTGGCTGGGCGGTGGGTTACCCCCTGTGGCGATCTTTCCTGAACGTTTTCTTCGAGTTCTGAGTGCGCAAGAGAAATGTGCAGGTGCTCTGTCTTTTGCTCCACACATTTTTTCCTTAGTCCTCGCTTCCTAGAACATTCAGGAAGCCGTCCCTCAAACACTGCTCGCTACACTGACTTTGAACTCTTCCTTGGAAGTGGCCGGTAGCCCGCGATAGAATCTGGGGGTGATCCGTAACCCACAGTGCTAGGTCCTCAGTTCTGCAGACCGGATCCTGGAGTCGGGTTTGGTCGTAGCCCAGCAGAACGCGGGGTGTGGGTGCTGCTGTGGCAGGGAGGCAGCTTTGGGACGCTGGACGTGAGCACCTTTTGTTTTGGTTACAGCTGCTAGGCTTGGCAGTAGCCTTCTGGATCCCGGGCAGGGCGAGGGGTCGAGGCCTGTCTCAGCGGCTGAGACCAGGAGCTCAATATGTGGGAGCCCTAAATTCTTGGGGGAGGAGTTGGTGGTTGGTTCTAAGACCAGGAACCTTTGGATCCGTGTGGAAAGGCTGTGCACGTTCCTGGGACGGTGCACAGCTTTCATCATGTTCTTAGGGGGCCCAGGTCTCCTCACATGCCAAACGCCATTAGATAACAGAAAAACGATCAAAACGTTGAAACCCTTCAGTAGAACAATCTGATTTAAAAATTTCCGCAGTCATCCTAATTTGCGTATAGATTTGAAATTGGCAGTTTCTCCGGCCCCACCTCCCTCTGGTTTCTTCTCTTAAGCTCCACCTCTTTAGCCCACTAAGACGGCTGTCAATGTTTAATATTTACAGAGCACTCTCTATAAGCCAGACAATGTTCTGAGTGCTTTTCTCATATTGTCTCACTTTCTGTGTGGAACAATATATAAGGCAGGTATTATCGTCCCCATTTTACAGATCAGGAACGTGAACCTGAAAGAGATCACTAACTTGCTCAAGATGTTACAGTGATTACTAATGGGGCTGAGCACTGCGTATTACCAGAGATCTTAAAAAAAAAAAGTGCATGGAAAAACGAGTATTATGAAAAAAATGCATGAATTTAGAAATATTTTTGCACCAAAGTCAATTTATGTTTTAATTCCGTTTATTTTACAAACTTTTTAAAAATAATTATTTAATTTTATTCATCATCATCATTTTTTTTTTTTTAATTTGACAAGGGAGAAACAGAGAGACAGAGAGAGAAAGTGATAAAGCAAGCCACCAGATTTGGGACTTGAACTCAAGTCTGCTGTGTGAGAGTCCTGTGACTCAACCACTACACCACCTGTCAGCCCCTTCACAAGCCTTTTGAAGTCGTTTTGTCTTTTACTCTCTATGATCAATCTACAAAATAGATGTGTTATTCTATTCTATAGATGAATTAGCTGAACTATAGTCTGACTTTCAAAATAGTTTGGGAGCTTTGGCAAAACTACCCATTAGGTTGAAAGCATGCTGGTCTCGAAGCCAGCAGGTGGTGTGGTGGTTAAAGCGCTGAATCTGACATGACTGACTCTGCAGTTCAAGTCCCAGAAGACCCAGAGGACTGAAAATCATGCTGTGTGTGTGTGCGTGCGCCCAAGATCCCAAGAGGAGAATAGAGGAGAAGGGATTGTGCAGTGTGGCCATCCCAGCATGATTTCTCACTTTCTCTTTCTCTCTGTCTCCAGGGAGTGCCTGCACCTTATGGGGGGAAAAATCTAGGAAGAAAAAGCAGACTGTTCTTTATTAAAAGTTTAGTTCTACTTTAAGGATGTTTTGGGGCCAGCAGGTGGTGTGGTTGTTAAGGCACTGGACTCCCACCTGAGTAACTGCAGTTCGAGTCTCAGACCTGGCAGCATGCTTTCTTACTCTTTCTCTCTCTCAGGTGATTGTACTTGCCCAGTAGTAAATTAAGAAATGAAAAAACAAGTTTTATGGGGACCAGCAATTAGCATAATGGCTATGTCACTGGACTCCCACATAGTTGACTGCGGTTCGCATCCTGTACCCTGTGGCTTAAAACTCACGCTGGGCGCATGTGCATGCGTGCCCAAGATCCCAAGAGGAGAATGGAGGAGAAGGGATTGTAGCGTGGCCATTCCCCCTCGGAGTGATTTCTCACTTTCTCTGTCTCTCTCTGTCTGTCTGGTGAGTGCCTGAACCTCATAGAAAAATCCTCTAAAAAAAAAAACAAACAAGTTTTATGGTGGGACCAGCAGGTGGTGTGGTGGTCAAGATACTGGAGTCCCACATGGGTGACTCCAGTTCAGGTCCCAGACCTGGTGGCTTGAAAAGTCACTCCCCACGCATGTGCATGTGTACCCAGAATCTGAAGGAGGATGGAGGAGAAGGAATTGCAGCATGGCCATCCCCCTGGGGGGGGTGAGTTCTTACTTTGGCAAGTGAGTGCATGTGCCCTATAGTAAAAAACCTAAAAAAAAAAGCCTCAAGGTCAGTCGTGATGGTGCAGTAGCAGGGTAATGCTCTGCAATGTTGTAAGCCACATGGAAGGTTGGAGTTCGGTGACTGGCTCTATGTGCACACACCCATGGTTATGGGAAGACTAGAGGGAAGACCTGTGTGAGATTCTGTTTATGATGCTTGTCTTCTTGTCCTCTCTTTCTCTCTTTTTCTTATGAAAGGAATTAAAGTTAAAATAGTCCAACCAAGCAAGTGAAAATGCTTTCATTTCTTAGCCACAAAACATGGTAATAGTTCACACATTTAAATGGGAAGAATTCAAAGTTTTTCCATAGACTTAAGTAGAACATTGTTAAGTCTACTTGTAATTTGATATTGCTCAAGATTGCTTTAATTTTGTTAAATAATTATTTATTTTAATTTTATTTATTCATTCATTTTAATTTGACCAGATAGAGACATAGAGAGAGAGAGGGAAAGTGAGAAAGCAAGCCACCAGTCTGGGACTCGAACTGCGGTCAGCCATGCAGGAATGTCCAGTCCCTTAACTACCATACCACCTGCTGGCCCCAAGATCGCTTTTAGTTTTAAAATATTGATATTTATTATGCTCTAGTGTTTTCTAATTAGAAATGTATAGAGTTGGTTTTTTTTTTTTTTGAGAGGTTTTTGCTATAGGATGTGTGCGCTCACCAGACAGACAGAGAGAGACAGAGAGACAGAAAGCAAGAAATCACCCCCCAGGGGGGATGGCCATGCCGCAATCCCTTCTCCTCCATTCTCCTCTCGGGATCTTGGGCACGCACGCACATGTGCCTGGCATGAGTTTTAAGCCACCGGGTCCAGGACTCGAACCGTGGTTGACTACATGGGAGTCCAGCGACATAGCCATTATGTTAACTGCTGGTCTCTAGAGTTTTTATTTTTTTTTTATTTTAAAGTTTATTTCTTTCTTTCACAATAAAGAGAGAGAGAGAAAGAGAGAGAGAGATTAAGACACCCCCAGCAGAGTCTTCACACCCTGCTCTACCCCCAGTCTCACCTTGCCTGAACCGCAGGAACAGATACTGTATGAGTTCAGGGACAGATCCAGGATCTTTCCCTGTGAGTCTACTCACATTAATGTTGTGCTCCTATAGTATCAATACAACCACCTGGCCTGAAATGTGTAGAGTGTGTTTTTTTTTTTTTTTTTTTTTTTTAATGGGGTTTTTGTCCCAAGGGGCATGTGCTTACTGGAAAGAGAGGGAAAGTGAGAAATCATCCCCAAGGGAGAATGAAATCCCTTCTCCTCCATTCTGTCCCTGGGACTGTGGGCATGTACGCACATATGCCCGGTGTGATTTTCAAGCTGCCAGGTCTGAGACTTGAACCTTGGTCAGCCATGTGAGATTCCAGCACCTTAATCACTATGCCACCTGCCGGCCCCTGTGTAAAGATTTTTATGAATACAATTCTATTCATATCTTCAGCTGTTGTCTTTGTTTTATTGTGTTTTCTCACAAATTCCTTTTTTTTCCCCCAAGGGTCAGTGGTCAATTGGTCAGGGCAGGGGCTACAGAAATTGGGTCCAAACCTGCCCTGTGAAACTGACATTCACACTTTGATTTTGGATAAAAATCAGATTATTAAATTGGAAAATCTGGAGAAGTGCAGACGGTTAATACAGGTGGGTATTAGTTCTATAGGACATTTATTACTGAACAAAATAAAACAATAAAATAACCTGACAACAAGTAACTCTGCAGACCTGAAAAGCAGTAAGTGTTGCCTTAAATTTTTACTTGACAGTTTCTTATGGAGAGGAACATATATGTGCTACATTTTGACTAAAAAAGAAGGCACTGCTAAAAGAAGAAAACGTTCTATGTTGGCAAAATGTCGTGTTACTAAGATAACCTTTTCCCTCATGATGGGGGGTAGAATTCATTCATTCAAAAGAAGTGTTTTTATTGGGTCCCTCTTATATTTCCGGCACTGTTCTAGGTTTTGACTGAAACAATATACGGAACGTATACTGTTTATGGGGCTTGTGTTCTGGAGTTGTTGCTGTGTTAAAAATGTCTTTGGTAGTAGGAAGAAATCTAATCATATAGCTTTCTCTGCATTTTCTATGGCTTAGAAACAATGGCAACAACGAAAGACTAATAGTTATACTATAGGCTGTTTAGGGAAAAAATATATATGTAAGGGGACTTCAGAAAATTGATGGAAAATGGAATTAAAGCATGAGTTTGTTTTATGCAAAAAAAATTTTGAAGTAGCTTTTTATAATATGCACTTTCCACGAACTTTTTGAAGATCCTGAGTGTGAGATAAATACAAATTGGGTTTGTGTATTTGTAACGCTTATAAAGGTTTGAACAAACCTTTAACCACCATAACGTGAAAGTCCTCTATAGTTCCTAAAAATGGTATGTTTCCTTCCACAGTTGTCAGTGGCTAATAATCGGCTGGTGCGGATGATGGGTGTAGCCAAACTAACCCAACTTCGAGTATTAAATTTGCCTCATAATAGCATTGGCTATGTGGAAGGGCTAAAGGAGCTAGTACATTTGGAATGGCTGAATTTGGCAGGAAATAATCTCAAGGTGAATTTTCTTTTAATTTTTTTTGTTTTTAACTACAATACTATTCTCTGTAAAAGGGAAATATTTACAGTATGGAAATGAGTAGAATAAAAAGATAAAGTACTCACTCCCACTCCCTGGGGATAATCTTGGTTAACAAACACTTAAGAAATCTCACTTAGAGATATATAATAACAGTATATTATTATTTTAGCTGCGAACAAAGAACCAATTATTAGAAAAAGGTAGACCAAACAGTAGAATAGGTTAGGAAGGAGATATACAAGTGAATTAAGCTTTAATGAATATTTAATATGATAATGGGCAATATATTGTTTTAAAGGTCAGGAGATTTTGACTGGCCTGGTAGCACACTGGTTAAGGGAGCCAGGTGCCATATGGCCAGTAGTTTGAATCCTGCCCTGGTGGTTTATATGAAAAACATCTCTCTCCAGTGTGTGCACATGCCTCCTGGCAATTAAAAAAAGTCAGGAGGTCTGAATTCTAATCCTCTATTTCCATCACATGTTAACTGTATAATTTTGGGTAAGTTAATAAATATCTCTGTATCTTATTTTTTGATATACTAGGTGAAGAGATTAGATTAAATAATATTAATAGCCCTTTTTTTTGTAGTTTACTATAGGGCACGTGTGCTTGCTGGAGAGAACCAGAGAGAGGGAAAGTGAGAAATCATCCATCCAAAAACCAGCAGTTAGCGTAATGGCTATGTCGCTGGATTCCCATGTAGTCCACTGCGGTTCGCGTCCCGGACCCGGTGACTTAAAACTCACGCCAGGCGTGTGTGCGTGCATGCCCAAGATCCCAAGAGGAGAATGGAGGAGAAGGGACTGCGACGTGACCACCCCCTCTAGGGGGTGATTTCTCGCTTTCTGTCTCTATATCTCTCTCTGTCTGTCTGGCGAGCGCACGTGCCCTATAGCGAAAACCTCTCCAAAAAAAAAGAGAAATCATCCATCCATTATGCTGTAATCCCCCGCTTGAGATTTTGGGGCATGCACACACATGTGCCTGTCATGTTTTTCAAGCTGCTGGGTCTGAGACTTGAATTGCTAAATTGGCCATGTAGGATCCAGCCACATTAAACTCCGTGCCACCTGCTGGCCCTATAGCTGCTTTTTATTGCACAATTAATTTTTTTTGAAGGTTTTTGCCATAGGATGCAGGTACTCACTGGAGAGAGAGAGAGAGAGAGAATATGAGAGGGAAAGTGAGAAATCACCCCCCACGGAAATGGCCATGCCACAATCCTTTCTCTTCCATTTTTCTCCTCGGATTTTTGGGCATGCAAACACATGCCTGGCGTGATTTTTCAAGCCACCAGTCCTAGTACTTGAACTGCAGTTGCCCATGTGAGAGTCTGTTACCATAACCACTATGCCACCTCTTGGCTCCTGAATTAGTTCATTTTTTTAAATTGCCAGAACATGCATGTGCTTAGCAGAGAGACAAGAAGAGGGAGAGGGAGAGAGCATGCCACAATGGGGCATGGTCACATCACAATCCCATTTCCATTTCTCTACCCTATTGGGATTTGGAGCACACACACAGTTACATCACAATCCCATTTCCATTTCTCTACCCTGTTGGGATTTGGAGTACACACACAGTGTTTTGGTTTTGTTTTTTATTAAGATTTTTGCCAAAGAGTGTATGTGCTCACCTGAGAGAGACGGAGAGAGGGAAAGTGAGAACTTACACCTGGGGCCGGGGGGGATGGTCACATCACAATCCCTTCTCCATTTTCCTCTTGGTATTTTGGGCATGTATGCATATGGGTCTGAAACACGGGCCTGGCATAATTTTCAAGCCACCTAGTCTTGGGTTTAAGCTGCGGTTGGCCATGTGGGAATCTAGCGCCTTAACCACCATGCTTCCTGTTGACCTCTATGTGCAGTATTTTTTCTAAATTGTTTCATTTGACTTTATTTATTTATTTAAATTTGACCAGAGTGGGGGAGAGAGAGAAAGTGTGAAAGCAAGCCAGAAAGCAAGCCATCAGGTCTAGGACTTGAACCATGGTTGGCCATGTAGGAGTCCAGTGCTCTTAACCACGATTCCGCCTGCCAGCCTCTGTGTGCAGTTTTCTAGAGCTGCTGGGTCTGGGATGTGAACCACCCAGCAGGCCATTTTGGATCCAGCTTCGCCTAACCTTTAGGCCATGGGGCTGGCCCAGCAATTAATTTTTTGTATGTACTATTCTAGTTATCTATATTAACTCATCCAATTTCATGACAACCTATCAAGTAATTGTAGTCATTCTGCCACGAGGAAACTGAAGCACAAAGCTGTAAATACCTGCATTGGTGTGAACGGCCTGGAAACGCTCTATACTTAGAGTAATGAAAGTGGAATGTTGTAATGTGCTGATATACTAAATCCTGTTATCCCTGCCTCCCCTTCTACTGCTAAACTCTGCTGCTCTGCTTCTGCTAACAGGGAGAGGAGGGGGGAGACTCAGCTACAGAGAACTAGGGAAGAGTCTTATTTTTTGATGTCGCGTGCATGAAATAATGGGACCCTTTTCTTATGATAGGCCATGGAACAAATCAATAGCTGCACAGCTCTACAGCACCTTGATTTATCAGACAATAGCATACCCCAGATTGGTGACCTATCTAAGTTGGTATTCCTGAAGGTAAATGTGTTTTCTATGTCATTTAAAATTTGTTAAAAGAATTATTTAATTAATTAATTAGTTACTTTTTTTTAGAGGTTTTGTTATAGGAAAAACCTCTCAAAAATAAATAAATAAATAAATAAATAAATAATAAAATAAAATAAAATTTTTTACCAGGATATCAAGAGAAAATGGTCTGATCAATCTCAGATTAACCTACTGTACATGAACAACAATTGTTTTTATTATAGTAAGAATTCTGTTTAGTATACCAAAAATTAAATATGGAACTTTCTGTTGTTAGTTTCTATAACTGGTTTATTTTATGTGAAATTGGTCATTGAAGTTAAGGTAAATTCATGTTTTTTTAAAGAATTGTTTTATTGAACTTTATTTATTTATTTATTTAAATTTGACCAGAGAAAGTGAGAAAGCAAACCACCAGGTCTGGGACTTGAACCATGGTCAGCCATGTGGGAGTCCAGCCCCCTTAACTACCATGCCACCTGCCAGCCTCTGTAAATTCTTATTTGTTAACATCCTCTGAACTTGATAGAACTTTTTCCATGCTCAACCAGACAGTATTAGTAGCTTTAGTTATATAGTGCATAACATATAGGTAAAGTTGAGAATAACCATTGTTTTTTTTTGGAGAGGTTTTTCTATAGGGCACATGCACCTGCCAGAGAGAGAGACAGAAAGTGAGAAATCACCCCTCGGGGGGGGGGATGGCCACGCTGGAATCCCTTCTTCTCCACTCTCCTCTCAGGATCTTGGGCACGCACGTACACGTGCCTGGAGTGAGTTTAAGCCACCGGGTCTGGGACTCAAACTGCAGTCAACTACATGGGAGTCCAGCGACATAGCCATTATGCCAACTAATGGTCCCTTTTCTTTCTTTTTTTCTTAATATTTAGGATTGCTAACTTTTAGTAATATGTATAACTTAATTATAAAAATTAATTTTACTTTAATTAAAAACATATACCACTTTTTATGGAGAGGAATGTATCATGCAATTAAATAAGTAGCAGTTAGAAGCACAGCTTTAAAAAACATTATAGGGCTTTTAAAATATTATTGGTTCACGGGACCAGCACTTAGTGTAATGGCTATGTCACTGGACTCTCATGTAGTCAACCACGGTTTGAGTGCTGGACCCGGCAGCTTAAACTCACTCCGCGCGCGTGTGCGTGCATGCCCAAGATCCTGAGAGGAGAATGGAAGAGAAGGAATTGCAGCATGGCCATTCCCCCTGGGGGGTGATTTCTCACTTTCTGTCTCTCCGTCTCTCTGTCTTTCTGGCGAGCGCACGCGCCCTATAACAAAAATCCTCTCCAAAAAAAGAAAATAAAAATATTATTGGTTTACTAGATATTATTCGCATCAGATGGACTCATACATCTTAAAAGCAGAATCTTAGTTCAGCTTTCCCCATATCATTAGCCAAAATCATTTTTAGTAACAGTTATTCTAAATAATTTTACATAGCCAGATGCTGTCCTGATAGTTGCTAAGGAAATTCAGTTGACCTAAAAATGAATAAAAAAAAAATGTTTACCAGAGGGTATGCATGCTTGCTAGAAAGACAGGAAGTGTGGGGAGAGTGAAAAAATACCCACTGGGAGGCATGGCCAGGCTGTAGTCCCTTCTCCATTCTCCTCTTGGGATCCTGGGCACACCACACACATCCCCAATGTGTTTCTCAAGGTTCAGGTTCTAGACTCAAACCACAGAGGGGGCCACGTATTACAGTGTCCAGCTGCCTCAACCAACATGCCAATGGCTGACTTTTAAACTTCCTTGAACTTAGAATGTTGATAGGAAAAGAGAGTTGGACCAGAAGACCACCTAGGACTCTTCTAGCATATTATGCTTCTCATTGCCAACAATTCTCAGACATACCATTTTAATGCTGTCAAAATAGTTGAATTTATTTTTAATCATTTTGTTTGTAATTCATACTGTTTCTACTTTCAAGACTCTGCTTTTACATGGAAACATCATCACTTCTCTTAGAATGGCCCCTGCTTATCTACCCAGAAGTCTGGCTATACTTTCTTTGGCAGAAAATGAAATCCGGGACTTAAATGAGGTAAAATTTGAGGGTATTCTATGGGATACAGGAAACTGGAAAGTCCAGACGAGACACAGTGGTTTGTGAGCTCACTTTTGGACTGTGAGCATCTTGGAAGAAACTAGCATCAAGATGAAACTCTTGGCTCTAGATAACCTTTACTTTTGTTTCTTTTTTTTTTTTTTTTTGAGAGATTTTTTGCTATAGGGTGTGTATGCTCTCTGGAGAGACAGAGAGATAGACAATAAGTAAGAAGTCATCCCCCAGGGGGAATGACCATGTCGCAGTCCCTCCTCCTTCATTCCTCTCTTAGAATTTTGGGCCACGCATAAGTGCCTGGCTTGAGTTTTAGTCCACCAGGTCTGGGATTCTAATTGCAGTCAGTGTGGTTGTCCAGTGCTGTAACTACTACACCACCTGATGGCCCCTCTGCTTTTTCTTAATGTCAGTGGGCCATTAATTTAATTTGTAATGTTGCACTTATTTGTTTGGGAGGTGACTGATGATAGAGGGACATCAGTATTGTAGGAGTTGATAAGGCACCCTGTGAGCTTCCCCTGGCTACTATTATGTTTTTCAAGGAGGATTCTCTCTGCTAGGAAGCAGTGCTCAGACTTTCTAAGGGACTTTGTACAGCAGGAACAGAGAGCTATATTGTTGGAATTTTGGAAGTCAGCGGGAAATATTACTTGTCATTTTTAGAACAAGAGAGAAATTGTTATGTTCTTAAATGCTGCCAAAGATGTGTAATCATCGGAAGCCCTGAGCTTGACATTGAATAAGCCATTTTCTTCAACAAAGATATCCTTTGTTCCAGATCTCTTTTTTGGCATCCTTAACTGAGTTGGAACAATTGTCGATCATGAACAATCCTTGTGTGATGGCAACACCTTCCATTCCAGGGTTCGACTATCGGCCATACATCGTCAGTTGGTGCTTAAACCTCAGAGTCCTAGATGGATACGTGATTTCTCAGAAGGAAAGGTGAACATAATCTCTCGCCATCACATTAATCATGGAACTTATGGAAATGACCATTTCTAATTTATCACAGATTAATAAAGTGAATGTTTCTTAAAATGTGCATTTAGAAATAAAGAGCATTATGTAATGAAATAGCAGACTATGGGACCAGCAGTTAGCATAATGGCTATGTCGCTGGACTCCCACATAGTTGACTGCGGTTCGTGTCCCGGACCCAGTGGCTTAAAACTCACGCCGGGCGTGTGTGTGTACGTGCCCAAGATCCTGAGAGGAGAATGGAGGAGAAGGGATTGTAGTGTGGCCATGCCCCCTGGGGGGTAATTTCTCGCTTTCTGTCTCTCTGTCTCTCTCTGTCTGTCTGGTGAGCACACGCGCCCTATAGCAAAAACCTCTCCAAAAAAAAAAAAAAAAGAAGAAGAAATAGCAGACTATGTATTGGTAGTTTAGAATTTTCTGTCCTTTCTTTAAAAATAGATAGGAAATAAATATTAGTCTCTGAGATTGGGGTTAGTAAGTCTAACTTAATGCCCAACCTACAACAGTTTGGTTTTAAAACTTCCTTTGTTAATCAATTAGAAACTTTTACATAGAAACCAGATAGATGTTGTATAGGAACTCGATTTAATCCAACAAAAGCTTGTAATCCATTATATTGAAAGGGCAGTATTGATAATTTCGTATTGATTTAATCTAACAAAAACTTGTAATCCATTATATTGAAAGGGCAGTATTGATAATTTCGTATTGATTTAATCTAACAAAAAAATGGTTAGGTTGCAGGACTCCCACGTAGTTGACTGTGGTTTGAGTCCCGGACCTAGTGACTTAAAACTCACACTGGGTGTGTATGCGTGGATGCCCAAGATCCCAAGAGGAGAATGAAAGAGACAGGATTGCAGCGTGGCCAACCCCCGGGGGAATGATTTTTCACTTTCTGTCTCTCCGGCGAGTGCACAGACCCTATAGCAAAAATCTTTCTTAAAACACACAAACATACACACACACACACACACACACACACACATATATATATGTGTATATATATGTGTGTGTGTGTGTGTGTATATATATATATATGTGTGTGTGTATATATATATATATGGGTGTGTGTGTGTGTTTTACGAGATTTATATATATA
>NW_006159564.1:2571295-2591132 GCF_000334495.1 Tupaia belangeri chinensis
TGTGTGTGTATATATATATATATGTATATATATATATATATTTATTTATTTATTTAACTAATAAAACCCGATAACTCTGGGAAAAGCCACTGAGTTCCTATTTGGAACCGGTAACACACAGGCTGACCTCTCCTTGTCATACCTATGAACCAGCAGAAGTGAAAACTAAATTATTGCTGGTGTCTGTGACTTGGACCTAGGATTTTTATAGGGTGGGGTCTTTGAGACACTGGCACATGATCTGTGGAATGCAAGCCTTAGGGGAGGTGAGAAACTAGGACCTGAATGAGAAGGGGGTAGACTCGGAGGAGATAGAGTTGAGATGACTTTATTTTCTTTAACTATCACTCATTTTTCTTTAAGTTTTTGCTGTAGGGCATGTGCACTTGCCAGAGAAGAGGGAACGAGTGAGAAGTCACTCCTATGGGGGATGGCCACTTTGTAGTATCATCTCCATTCTCCTCTCAGGATTTTAGGCGTGCATGCACATAAGTCTAGGAGTTGAACTGTGAAGTCAGCCATGTGCATTTCCGTGATCTTAACCTACACGCCATCTTCTGACCCTTTATTGGAGTATTTTAGAAGCAAATATCAGATACCATTTCATGCAATACTCCTTTCTTTAGATGAAAAGGCAGATTGATTTAAGTTCATCTTTTCTTTTCTTTTCTTTTCTTTTCTTTTCTTTTTTTTTTTTTTAAGAATTATCTTGGTGACCAACAGGTGGCATGGTGGTTAAGGTGCTGGACATTCCCACATGGCCAACCCTAGTTCAAGTCCTGGACCTGGTGGCTTGCTTTCTCACTTTCTCTCTCTCTGTGTGTCTCTCTGATCAAAATAAGTAAATGAATAAATACAAAAATAATTTAAAAAAAGAATTATCTTATTTATTTATTTTAATTTGACCAGAGAGATACACAGAGAGAGAGAAAGGGAGAAAGCCACCAGGTCTAGGACTTGAACTGTGGTCGGCCATGTGGGAGTATCTAGTGCCTTAATTATCATGCTACCTGCTGGTCCCCTAAATTCATCTTTTTAACGGTTGTGACTTTGGTCATTTTAAATAAACTTTTCTTTCAATTTCAAGAGAGAAATAATCAGTGATTGGAATGATTATGTTAGAACTCAATGAATTATAACTTTTAAAAAATATTCTTTATTCTATTTAACTTTATTTATTTTGTTCTATTTTATTTTTTTAATTTGATGGGGGAGAGAGAAAGCAAGCTGCCAGGTCCAGGACTCGAAATGTAGTTGACTCTGTGGGAATCCAGCACCCTCCACAACCACATCACCTGCCAGCCCTGAATTTTAACTTTTTTAAAGATTAGCAATGGTCTTTTAGTTGGCAGGAAGGTTTTTGTTTGTTTGTTTGTTTTTAATACCTAGGAGCATGTTTTATGGATTTAATAAAATATACATAATAATATGTATATTAATGAATTCATGTCAAGCAAAGGTAGAAAAACAGATCTTATCGTAGTTGATGCTTTGCAGTTTGTGTTTTTCCTCACAAAAACTTAAACTATGGAGTATTCAAACATGAACCTTTCTCTTCTGTATTTCCCAGACTGGTAGTGGAAGGTAGAGGTTTGTCCAGATTCACATCTGACTATTTTTTTTTTTAAGAGAGAGATTTTTGCTATAGAGTATGTGTGCTCGCTGGAGAGAGAGAGTCAGAGAGACAGCCGGGATCTTGGGCATGCACGCACATGTGCCTGGTGTGAGTTTCAAGCTGCCAAGTCTGGCACTTGAACCATGGTTGGCCATGTGTGAGTCCAGCGACATAGCCACTGTGCTATCTGCTGGTTCCTGTTATCAGTTTCTAAATGAGTTGGTGGTTCGCTAGCATCCTCCAACTAACAGCGTTCTCTTGACTACGATGGTGCCATCTGCTCTCCTTTGTTTTCCTCAATTGCAGTTTGAAAGCTGAATGGCTCTATAGTCAAGGCAAGGGGAGAGCATATCGGCCTGGCCAGCACATCCAGCTTGTCCAGTACCTGGCTACAGTCTGTCCTCTCACTTCTGCACTGGGTCTTCAGACTGCAGAAGACGCCAAACTGGAGAAGATTCTGAGCAAACAGAAGTAAGTCAGTATGTTTAAGAACTGACGCATTCACAAGGGAAAA
The DNA here is from genome assembly GCF_000334495.1 of Tupaia belangeri chinensis. Classification (NCBI taxonomy): domain Eukaryota; kingdom Metazoa; phylum Chordata; class Mammalia; order Scandentia; family Tupaiidae; genus Tupaia; species Tupaia belangeri. The sequence continues at coordinate 2,573,425 of NW_006159564.1, forward strand.
TGTCTGGAGTCTTCCCTGCAGGATCGGCAGTCCCATGGCGAGTGCCATGGCCCATCTTTTTGTACCCTTGGCTCCTGCAGAGGAAGCTGAACCACACAGTACAGCGCAGCTGGCTGCACAGCAGCTGTATTGCTGGTTACTTCCAGAATGAGAAGAGCCAAATCACTGTGTGGAAATGGGAATTATTTATCTTTAAAACAATGATTATTTATTACTCTTATTTTTATATTTGCTACGGGGCACACGTGCTCACCAGAGAGAGGAGAGAGAAAACAGAAAGAGAGAGAGAAAGCTGCTAGGTCTGGCACTTGAACTGTGGGTGGACATGTGGGAGTCCAGCGCCTTAACCCCATGCCCCCTGCTGATCCCTTAATTTTTCTTTTTTTTTTTTTTTTTGGAGAGGTTTTTTTTGCTACAGGGCGCATGTGCTCGCCAGCCAGACAGAGAGAGACATAGAGACAGAAAGTGAGAAATCACCCCTCAGGGGGGATGGTCACACCACAATCCCTTCTCCTCCATTCTCCCCTCGGGATCCTGGGCACGCACGCACACACGCCTGGCATGAGTTTTAAGCCACCAGGTCCGAGACGCGAACCGCGGTCGACTACGTGGGAGTCCAGTGACATAGCCATTACGCCTACTGCTGGTTCCCCCTATATTTATCTTTTAATGTGTATTTTTTACTTGTTTGTTTTTAGATGTTTGTCACAGGGTGTGTGCGCTTACCAGAGGGAGACAGAGACTGACCGTGAGAGGGAAAGTAAGAAAGCCCCTAAGGGAATGGCCACACTGAAATTCCCTCTCCTCCTGGGATTTTGGGTGCATGTGTACACATCCCTGGCATAATTTTAGAGCCACCAGGTCCAGGACTCGAACCGTGGTGGGCCATGTGTGATTCTAGCACCTTAACTACCGTGCCACCTATTGGGCCGTCTTTAAATTTTGCTAAAGGACACTTGTGCTTGTGGTGGGGATGGGAGAAGAGAGAAAGTGTGAAAGCACCCCCTTTTCCATTTCTCCTTTCCAGCGTTTTTGGGCATGCACACATAAGCGCCCAGTGTGTTTTTCAAGCTGGCAGGTCTGGGGCTCAAACCATACTATCGGTCGTGTGGGATCCGGCCACTTAACCACCATACCATTCATGGGTTTTAAGTTCTAGCATTAAGAAGTACACCTAGAGGGGTCAGTCCCATAGCCTAGTGATTAAGGGAAACCAGATCCTATGTGAACTGTGGTTCAAGTCGTAGTATGGTGGCTTGACAAAGAAGCAAGACATGAGTGTGTGCACACCCCAAACCCCAACAGGCTGGGAAGATGGAGGAGAAGGGATTGCAGTGCGATCGTGCTCTATTGTGGTAGTGGGGAGGGGTCTTTCTCCATCTTCTCTCTTTGGGGAGCACATGTTCCCTCTGGCAATTAAAAACAAAATGTATAGTTCCATCTGTCAGAGATCTGCCTTTAAATGTGTGTGCATGTGTACATGTCTGTGCATGAGAGTGTCTGTGAAATTTTAAAATAAGTTTCTTAACTTTTTCTGGCCAGTGATTTCACACGAGACTATATAACTTGGCACAAAAGGTTTCTGTTTTGGTTTGTGTTAGGTTAACATCAGATGTTATTGATTTTTAGGTTTCACCAGAGGCAATTGATGAACCAAAGCCAAAATGAAGAATTATCTCTTCTTGCTCCTGTTGAAACAAGGGCACCCATTGTACCTGAGCACTCAAGCCCTGTTCAAGATGGCCAGATAGTCCAGGAAAGTGGTAGGATATTAATTTATTTCTAATCTCTTTGTTTCCAAGCCATTTTTTTCTGTTTTTCATAAAACAGAAAAAAAATGTGTTTTCATAAATTCTGATTAATTTGTTAACTTTTGTGATCATTTTGACCTTTTATTATTTCTTTTTAGTTTTTCTATAGGGTGTTTGTGCTCGCTGGAGAGAGACAGAGAGAGAGAAAGAGAAAGTGAGAAATTACCTCCCCGGAGGGATGGCAATGCTATAATCCATTCTCTATTCTTCTACGGGATTTTGGACATATGCATACATGTGCCTGGAGTGATTTTCAGGCCATCTGGTCTGGGACTCAAACTACACAGTCCATCATGTGGGATTCAGCCACTTTAACCTCCTGTGTTCCATCTGCCAGCTCTGATCTTATATTTTATGTGTGTATATGTTTGTATATATGTAGATATGTATATATATGTGTTTTATAACCACTAGATTTCTATTTTGTTTTTTAAAGTTTTTGCTATAGGGTGTATGTTCTCACCAGAGAGAGAGACAGAGAGCAAATAAGAAATCACATCAAGAAAACCAGCAGTTAGCGTAATGGCTATGTCACTGAACTCCCACGTAGTCGACCGCGGTTCGCGTCCCGGACCCGGTGGCTTAAAACTCACACCGGGTGTGTGTGTGTGCGTGCCCAAGATCCTGAGAGGAGAATGGAGGGGAAGGGATTGCGGCGTGACCATACCCCCTGGGGGGTGATTTCTTGCTTTCTGCCTCTATGTCTCTCTCTCTGTCTGGCGAGCGCACGCACCCTGTAGCGAAAAAAACCTCTCCAAAAAAAAAAAAAAATCACCTCTAGAGGAGCTGGCTATGACGGAAAGCAAGAAATCACCCCCCGGGGGGATGGCTACGCTGCAATCCCTTCTCCTCCATTCTCCTCTCAGGATTTTGGGCACGCATGCACACGCGCCCGGCATGAGTTTTAAGTTACTGGGTCCGGGATGAGAACCACGATCAACTACGTGGGAGTCCAGCGACATAGCCATTACACTAGTTGCTGGTCCCTAAATTAAAAAAAAAATAATTATTTATTTAATTTTATTTATTATTATTATTCAGTTTGACCAGAGAAAGAGAGAGAGAGAGAGAGAGAAAGCAAGCCACCAGGTCTAGGACTTGAACTATGATCGGCCATGTGGGAGTCCAGTGCCTTAACCACTATGCCGCCTGCCAGCCCCTATATTTCTAACTTTTAAAAACACTTCAAGGACTGCTACCTTCTGTATAGACCTGATACTTTGATTATTCTTATGATTATTAGAAGAATTCATCTTCTTCTTTTTTTTCTTTTTTTTAGAGGGTTTTGTTATAGGGCACGTGCAGTCACCAGACAGACAGAGAGAGACAGAGAGACAGAAAGCGAGAAATCACCCCCCAGGGGGGATGGCCACACTGCATTCCCTTCTCCTCCATTCTCCTCTTGGGATCTTGGGCACGCATGCACACGTGCCTGGTGTGAGTTTAAGCCACCGGGTCCGGGACTCGAACCACGGTCGACTACGTGGGAGTCCAGCGATACAGCCATTACACCAACTGCTGGTCCCAAGAATTCATCTTCTTAACAGTATTTGTTTGAAGGATGAGCAGATGGTGTAATGGTTACGTCGCTGGTTTTCCACGTAGTCAACTCTGGTTTGAGTCCTGGTGGCTTAAAACTCATGGCAGGCATATGTGGGTGTATGCCCAAAATCCTGAGGGGAGAATGGAGGAGAAGGGATTTGGCATAGCCATTTCCCCTAGGGGATGATTTCTTACTTTCTGTCTCTATCTCTCTGGTCTCTGGTGAGCCCACATGTCCTACACTAAACATCTCTCAAAAAAAAAAATCTTGTTTGCTATTTTAAATATATTGAAAGAAATGATTAAAGGCATTTTGTTGCATTTTACTGTATTTTGGAGACTAGATTTTATTAAAAAGATATAATTGTTAAAACTATTTAAATATTTAATGGTTTAAATGATACTTTGTTGATTCTTCCAGAACTTGTCACCCAAGTCAATTCTTGGGTTGGGGCAAGCAGTAATGATGATCAATTGCATGCTGTTACGAATAACTTTCCAGCCTCTGGACACACCACAAGATATTCACGAAGTGACCTGCACCTGGAAGACATACAAACCGATGAGGACAAGTTAAACTGTAGCCTTCTCTCGTCAGAGTCTACTTTCATGCCAGTTGCATCAGGACTTTCTCCAGTGTCACCTACAGTTGAGCTGAGGCTACAGGGCATTAACTTGGGTGTAGAAGACGGTAGTGTTGCAGATGAATCTGTGAAAGGGCTGAAAAGCCAGGACTTGTGTAAGGAAGAGGGAAAGACTCCATGGACTGTAAATGAGGATTCTGTTCAGATGATGACGGGTGAGATCAGTGCAGAGGTAAATGAGAACACTGGGCTCTTACCTTGTCCTGAGCCAACAGTAACCAGTGCTGTCCTGAAGGATAAAAGCCATGGCCTTAAATCTTTTCCCGAGTCCACTGGACACAGTCTCTCCCATACACAGCCAAGCAGTGAAGAAAGCATGTCCCAAACAACTTCAGAGAAGCTTCATTTCAGAATTTTAACCCAGAAATCTGCTGCTTTGGAACAAGATAAAGTTTCTCTTCAAAAACTGAATGAAGCGGCCACTAAGCTTCAGGCTTGTTGGCGGGGCTTTTATGCCAGAAATTACAACCCTCAGGCCAAAGATGTGCGATATGAAATCCGGCTACGCAGAATGCAGGAGCACATTGTCTGCTTAACTGAGGAGATAAGAAGGTGGGTCGGGGGCTGGCAGGTTGCATGGCGGTTAAGGGCGCTGGACTCCCACGTGGCTGACCAACCGTGGTTTGAGGCCTGGATGTGGCAGCTTATTTTTTTGCTTTCTCTTTCTCTCACTCTGTCACTTTCTGGTTATATTAAAATAAATACATAAGTAAATAAAGCTAAATAATAAAGTAATGTTTTAAAAAAGATCATAGAAAGTGCATATTAAAAAAAAAAGGAAGATGGGTCAAAATTCTTGCTGACGTGCTGGTTTGCAGGTGTTAGATTCTTAGAGTTGATTCAGAACACTGTACTGCTGTGGTCATTTCTGGTCACTTTTCGTACGAGGTTCGCCCTTGTATTCTTGCTTGTCTCCTCCAGGATACTGAAGGTTATCTCTAGGGCAGAGACTGGCATGCATCTCCATTCCCAGCACAGCAGTGGTACATCGGTCAGTGTTGTGGCTGATTGTGAGCTTTATAGGCATCTAGAATTCTAAACATAGTAAGGTACAGGAAAATGAGAATGTGAGAGGGCCAGCAGGTGGCATGGTGGTTAAAGGCGCTGGATTCCCACATGACCAACCGTGGTTCGAGTCCTGGACTTGGCAGCTGGCTTTCTCACTTTCCCTTTCTCTTGCTCTCTCTGTCTCTGTCTGGTCAAAATAAAAAAATAATAATAACAAGTGGAATTAAATAAATAAATAATTTTAAATAATGAGAAGATGAAAAATTCTATATAGAACCTAATAGGTGATATAAGAAAAGAAATAGGGATTAAAAAGAGGCTAGTATTCTGGGGCTTCCACAGGAGAAGGAAGTAAAAGAGACTGAGAAGGGACAGCCAGTGTAATAGTAAAATTAGGCACGTTTGTACGTGTTTTAGGTCCAACGGAAGAAAACGTTTCAGGAGAGAGGAAAGGTGTCATATGGAGGCTAGAGAAATCCACATTAGATTTAGCAGCTGAAAGTGACTGGTGACTGCTGAGGGCCCCAAGACTGTCTTCAGTTTCGATAGCTTGGCACTCAGGAACATTGTTCTCACAATGTAAAAAGGCTCGGAGTTTTTCCTAGTGAGCGCACGTGCCCTATAGCAAAAACCTCTCAAAAAAAAAAAAAGAATGGCCTTTTCCAGGTGACGTTGAGAGAGAGAGGAAGAGAGAGGCAAGGGGCCTGAAGATATTTGAGAGGGGATAACAATGATGGATCTTAGGGTTTAAATGCATTGAAAGGCAGAGGAAAGGTCATTAGATAGATACGAGGTCTAAATGTTGCAGTGGGCTTGTAAGAGCAAGTGGTGTAAGAGCAAGTTAACTGGGAGGATGGAAGGGTAGTAGTTGGTGTTGGGTGCTTATGATTCTTTTTTTTTTTTTTTTAAGTTTATTTATTTCCATGAGTCAGAGGGACAGAAAACACTCCCAGTACGGTCTCGTTGCTGTGATCTGCCCTTAGACTCAGCCAGTCCTGTGTCATGGACACAAACCTGGAACCTTCCCACGTGGGTTAGCCTCAGAGAATGCCGCACTTGATCACTGTGCCCCTGTCTGTATCCCTGGGATCATTTTTGTTTCTGCTGTAGGCTGTGTGTGCTCGACAGAGTGAGAGAGAAAGTGAGAAATCACCCCCCGACAGGAGGGATGGCCATGCCACAGTTCCTTCTCCATTCTCCTCTTGAGATTTTAGGCACGCACGGACACATGTGGTACTCCCCTCACACTGCCAAGTCTGGGACTCAAACTGCAGCTGGCCATGTGGAACCCAGCACCTTAACCTCCACTTGACCTGCTGGCCCTGGAATTGTTTTTTAAAAGTGGCAGAGTTGAAATGTCTTCTTGTAGGGTATGACCGCAAAACTGGATGACTGACATGGGGTGACCATTGCTAGACAGAATGTCAAGAGTTTCAAAAAATGGTAGCAATGGGCAGAGGTAAAAACTAGCACTGAGACTTCAGAGAGTGGGACAGATATGAGGGGTCAGTACTTGACAAACAGGTATGGGAAATTTAGGATGGCAGGAGTTCCTAAAGGTAAAAGGTGAAGAATCATTTGAAAACATCAGTGAGAAGCAGAGAAGAAAGTAGCTTCCACTTGCGAGGGTACAGTTCTCTCAGAAGTGGGTCCGTTTTGGCCAAGGAAAAGTTCAGAGAGAGCATAAATACATAGATTATATTGGTGGGTTTGCTGGTTACAATTCAGGAGTCCCAGTTGGTACAAGAAAAAGACTTGGAGGGGGTAGAGAAGGTGGAGAATTGGGTCAAAAGTTCTTAATGAATGGTGGTGACACTGTGGGTGATTATGAATAACCAAAGGAGTCAGCTTTGTGATAGGCTTACGTTTGGAGAGAGCAAGGGTGGATGGCCACACGGCCATCCCTTTTCCTCCATTCTCCTCCTGGGATTTTGGCCATGCATGCACGTGCATCCAGAGTGATCTTCAAGCTGCTGGGTCTGGGACTTGAACTGCAGCTGGCCGTGAGCTTTAACTGTCACACCACCTGCTGGCCCCTCATTAGTCCTTCTTTTTTTTTTTTTTCTTTTTAGAGAGATTTTTTGCTGTAGGGTGCAGAGATAGGTGAGACAGAGAGACAGAAAGCAAGAAATCACCCCCCAGGGGGCATGGCCACACCGCCATCTCTTCTCCTCCATTCTCCTCTCGGGATCTTGTGCATGCATGCACATGTGCCCGGTGTGAGTTTTAAGCCATCATTAGTTCTTTATAGTGTGATCCTTAGGTGTTTTAGGTGCTTTGAATATTAGGTTGTTGAGAAAGTCATGACATATTTTTCTATATTTTGATGCAAAAATGCGTCATGACTTTCCCAACAACCCAGAAATACTTCTTTCTGTATCTTCTGCCCTGTTTGTATGTTTGGCTAGGAAATTGAAGCCAGTTAATGAGCTATTCAATATTATTATTATTATTATTATTATTATTATTATAAAAAAAATCATTATAAATACAAAACAGTTTAGTTATTCTCAGAGGGGAAAGGACTATTACTAGATTATTACTCTTTTCACGCTGCATATGTTCAGTAGTCGTAAGAGGAAGTGCAAGTCAGTAGTTGTAACAGAAAGTGCAAGTCACCCTTACTTGCACTTACCAGTAATGTGTTTTGAATTACTGTAGGTTAAGAAAAGAAAGAGATGAAGAACGTATTAAAAAATTTGTGCAAGAAGAAGCTGTCAGATTCCTTTGGAACCAGGTAAGCCTCCTCCTGTTGATTTATCTAGTATATGAAGAAAGACAAATTCTGCATTCATTGGGGTAACAGTGGAGTAGTCAGCTGTGAAAGGCACCCTCTCTCAAGGTTAAGGTTGTGGTTTCTCTTCTTTGCCACTAACTCTGAACTAGAACAATGAATTTTGTTGTTTTATTTAATCTGAGGAAAAATGTTTTCATAGTTTTGATAGGAAAGACGAAGTAGTATGAAGCCAAAGGAAAGTAGCTTAATTGAATGATGTTGTTATAACTTTCCAGTTAAAAAAAATAACCCAGGTTGAAGTTATATGTAATCATCTATCTGTTTTTATCTTTTGGGAATATTTGAATGTGAGACAATTGGGATGGTGTATGATGGTTACAATATACATATCCTAAAAAGTATACATGATTGCCTAGAAGAGACAGTTTGAATTTTCTTTATTTTTCTCTCTCTCTCTTTTTTTAAGAGAGGTTTTTTGCTGTAGGCATGTGGGCTCGCCAGAGAGACAGAAAGTGAAAAATCATCTTCTGGGGGGCTGAACCCCCATGCAATCTCTTCTCCATTCTCTTCTCGGGATATTGAGCACACACACACATGTGCTCTGTGTGAGTTATAAGCTGCTGGGTCTGGGACTCAAACTATGGTTGACTATGTGGGAGTCTAGCAATGTAATCATTACACCATTTGCTGGTCACATCAGTTTGAATTTTCTTTCTTTCTTTTTCTTTTTTTTCTGAGAGGGTTTTTGCTATAGGGCATGTGCCTTGCCAGACAGACAGAGAAAGACAGAGAGACGAAAGCGAGAAATCACCCCCCGGGGAGATGGCCATGCCACAATCCCTTCTCCTCCATTCTCCTCTCAGGATCTTGGGCACGCACACATACGCGCCCGGCATGAGTTTAAGCCACCCGGGTCGGAACTCGAACTGTGGTTGACTACGTGGGAGTCCAGTTACATAGCCATTATGCCAACTGCTTGTCTCGTATCAGTTTGAATTTTCTAATAGTACTGTTTAAAATAGTTCTGAAGCAAAGTTAATTTAGTGAATAGTATAGGCATACTTTAAAGATAGTATAGACAATTAATTTTACTAGTATCATATCAAATAATTTTTATTTTTAAAAATTATTTAATTTTATTAATTATTATTTAATTTGCTGTAGGACACATGTGCTTACCAGAGAGAGAGAGAGAGACAGAAAGAGAGAAAGAAGGAAAGTAAGAAAGCAAGTCACCCTGTCTGGGATTCTAACTGTTGTAGGCCATGTGGGAGTCTAGCACTTAACCACCATGTCACCTTGGCCCCCTTTTTATTCTGGTGGTGTGTGTGCCCGAGAGAGAGAGAGAGAGAGAGAGAGAGTACCCCCCCACACGGAAAATGGGCATTTTTAATTGCCAGAGGGCACATGCACTCACCAGAGAGAGACAGGAAGTCCCGTCAGTAGAATGTGGTCACACCACGATACCTTCTCCATTTCTCCATCCAGGTAGGACTTTGACAATGTATGCACACGTACCTGACATGCTTTTCAAGCTGCCAGGGCTGGGATTTGAAGCACACAGTTGGCCATGTGGGATCTGGTTCCCTTAACCACCAGGCCACAGAGGCAGTTCTCAAGTACTTCTTTTTTTTTTTTTTTCTTTAATCTTTAAAACTTTTTTTTCTCTTTAGAGAGATTTTTGCTACAGGACACATGTGCTCGCCAGAGAAATAGACAGATTCAGAGAGATAGAAAACAAGAAATCACCCCTCAGAGGGGATGGCTATGCCACAGTCCCTTCTTTTCCATTTTCCTTTTAGGATTTTGGGCATGCATGCACATGCTCCTGGCATGAGTTTTTTTTTAAGCCACTGGGACTGGACTTGAACTGCAGTTGACTATGTGGGAGTGATGTAACCATTATGCCATCTGCTGGTCTTTAAATCTTTAAAACTTTTAAGGGCCAGCAGGTGGTGTGGTTTTAAGGACTGGATCCCACACGGCCAATTGCATGAATCTAGTCCCAGACCCTGTGGCTTGAAAACTGTGTCAGCTGTGTGCCCAAATTTCTGAGAGGAGTCTGGTGAGCACACATGCCCTATGGCAAAAATCTAAAAATAAAAAAAGGATCAGATTGTGTGTTTGCCCACCAGAAAGAGAGAGAGAGAGAAAGACATCCTCTATGGAAAATGGGCATGCTGCAATTTTTTCCTCCTTCATTTTTTCCTCCTTTTGGGATTTTGAACATACATGCACATGTGCCTGAGACTGGGGGTGCTATGAAAAAAATAAGAGGAGTCAGGCAGTTTCTACCATTTCTACCATTTAGCTGCTACATTATCACCAGGAAAAAACTATGGACAATTGTAAAATAGGCATGCGTTTTATTTTATAATAAAGTTGTATTTTATTTACCTAAAATAAAATAGTTCTGACCCAAAGTTAATTTAGTGAATAAAATGGTTTATTCAAACCAAGATTGTGAGGATTTGTTGTGTGGAGGAACAAGACTTCAGTTACTGATAGTCAGTGTTTCCCCAAAGAGCGAGAGCCAAGGTTCATTTTACAGAGAGAAAGAAGGGAGGAAAAGACTGGAGGGGCAAAGGAGTTGTAATGGAAGGTTTTTGTTCATTGACCTGTTCAACACAAGCCTTTCATTGGCTACAGACTTTTTGATGTTACATCTCCTAGACAGCCAGAAGTTCTCCAGACAACCAGACCTAGTTTCTGAGTGTCTAGAGTTTGGACATTTTAACAATGCATGTAAGTTAATATATGACTTCGGCTCTGTCAGTCAGTCTGGGAAAGTTTCTCTTATATTGTTCAAGGAGGGCACAGGGTTCCAGTGAGTATGACTGAGGTTCCCCGCCCAAATATCTCTTAGGACCTTCTGAAGTGCTTACAATTTTATTTTCTTTCTCATTCTGGTTTATAGGTAAGGTCTCTGCAGACTTGGCAACAGACAGTGGACCAGCATCTAAGTTCCTGTCACACTGGTGCTCCTCCTATAATAAGCCCTCTGGTGCCATCCAAACCTCCACTATTCACCCAAAGTCAGGAACCCTCATCTGATCAAAATTCTGACTGGTTTGTTGCTTCTGATGAAGCTCCTCAAGAGAAATCCTTACCAGAATTTCCAGACTCTGGTTTTCATTCCTCGCTGACAGAACAAGTTCACTGTTTGCAGGATTCTTTGGATTTCGAAAAAAGTTCAACAGAAGGCAGTGAGAGCTCCATAATGGGGAATTCCATTGACACGGTCAAATATGGCAAAGAGTCAGATTTAGGGGGTGTTAGTGAAGACCATGGTGAATGGGGGAAGGGAAGCTCAAGCAATGAGCAGGATAGCAGTCTGCTTGAACAGTATTTAACTTCAGTTCAGCAGCTAGAGGATGCTGAAGAAAGGACAAGTTCCAATGAAGGGGCAGGAGACAGTAAGTGTCACGTAGATCGTTCCTCAGAAAAATTAGATGTTTGGTCTGACGGTGCTTCTGGAGATGAGACTCATGACACATCTCCTACTCTGCAAGATGAAATCAGCCAGACCTCAGAGAATTGTAAATTAAACACAGAAGTGCAAGAGCAGCAGCCAGAATGTGATCCCTCATTTCAGGTATTGCATGTTGGTGTTACCGTGTAGCATGTCTGGTCTCTTGGGAGGCAGAAATCCCCACCTAACATTTTGTAAGAAATTTTCTTCTCCTTTTTTTTTCCCTTAGGGGACTGCCTCACCCCATTGTTACTATTTATATAGAATTTGTATCTTCTCTTGTATTTTCTAGATTCTAGATGTTGAGCTGAGTATTTGTTTTAATTTTGCTAGCTTTTTACTTAGCTATAATGTATCAAACAATATTTCTATCAAAGCTATATGCACTTTATTTCTAAATAATTGAATTGCATCGTTTCTGTTTTGTACTCATTTACTTTCAAAAATAAACTAGAACATCTTAACAAAAATAGAAAAATTTACCTTAAAGATATAAATAAGAGAATTCTGTTCTATATTTGAGGAAGTTAATTATGTAATAAGGAATTTAATGTGTTAAAGTGAATATAAATGACAAATATGAGAATTGTGTGCTATTGAAATTTGTCAGTCTCCAAAGAACATGTTAAAGTACTTTTTCCTCCCTTCTGAGTCAATGAGACCTTTTTATAATCAAACTTAGGGAGAAAAGAGAAGCTTGTAGGATTTTCCAATGGCAAATGATTAAATTGTCTCATGGCAAACTTTAGTTAATGTCATATATCAGGCTTTTTTGTTTGTTTGTTTTGTTTTTAATTTGCTAGAGGGCACACATGCTTGCTGGAGAGAGACACAGAGAGGGGAAGGGGAATGAGAAAGCACCTCCCATAGCGGATGACCACACTGCAATCCTTCTTCCTCCATTTATCCTTTTCAGGATTTTGGTCACGCAGGCACATATGCCTGGTGTGTTTTTCAAGCTGCTGGGTTTGAGACCAGAGCTATGCATTTGGACATGTGGGATCCAGCTGCCTTAACCACTATGCCACTGGCTAGCCCATACATCAGTTTTAACACATGCTGTAAAATGTTCCACCCAGGATTAAAAATCAAGCTTACTTAAAGAGATAACACAATAAAATTTCTCTTTGATAGGAGGAAAGGAGACACTAAACTCCATTAACTTAGAATAATATCATGATGGCCATTTACCATTTTTAAGTGCTTTTTTTTTAATCCAACAGATAAGCATTTATGTGCCAATATATTGCCAGAAATGAATTTATGTTCATCTTCTCTGTTCCTGCTTATATTTACTTATATATTTCAGCAGAGGGTCCATGGCCATTTACTTCACTTTAGCTTCTGCCCCATAGTGAAAAATATGTGAAATAATACTAGTGGTAGAATATGGATAACTTTTTTTAAAGTACGACTTTCTATCTAATCTCTGAAAAAGTGCCACATTTGGAAGATAATTTAATGGTGGTTAAGAAAACATAAGCCTTGCTTTACTTGGTAAAAAGAATATGTATCTATCTGTAATTTCAAGTAGAAATAAGATTGTATTTGAATGTTTTAGGGTGGGTGCATTTTTTTTTTTTTTTTTGGAGAAGTTTTTGCTAGGGGGCCTGTGTACTTGCCAGAAAGACAGAGACAGAAAGCGAGAAATCACCCCCTAGGGTGGATGGCCGTGTTGCAGTCCCTTCTCCTCCATTCTCCTCTCAGGATCTTGGGCACACACACACACACACACACACACACACACACACACGCCCAGCATAAGTTGAAGCCACCGGGTCTGGGACTTGAACCGCGGTCGACTACATGGGAGTCCAGTGACATAGCCATTACGCTAACTGCTGGTCCCAGGGTGGGTGCATTTGTAAATCAAGAATTTTAGAAGCTTGGTATTTTAATCTTTGAGAATGTTGTAATATTATTTAACAACATATCTGATTTTCCCCAGCCTATGGATATACAGCTATTTAAAACTATGGCAATATTTAAGTGTTCTCTAAATTTAGGTGCTAAGTGTCTATTCTGTAACAGTCATTAGTTCCCTTTCTTTGAAGTTATATCAAATACAAACTTCTGATCCTTAAAGAATAAAGTTGAGGATCACATGGTACACTCCACTATTATTTATAAACATTTCTCCAGTGTGGTAAGATGCATTTTTCTTGGTTTGTAAATATGTAGCACTCAGGTTGAGAAGACTCGGATTTCATTCTTAGAAATCCAAAGTCTCTTGTAAAGGAAATATTCTCTGTCTCTTATACATAAAACAGCAGTCTTACCTTCCAAAGGATTTGCCCTACTGAAGCATGTGTATCAGTGAACACATGTTAACTGAAAATGGACGTTTTTACTTTTTGAATATTGATGATCTTTTACGAATAATTTTTAATTTCTTCTTAAATATACCCTATTTTTCTATTTTACAGTTAAGTGCCTCGTTTGCTGCCCTTAGTTAGACAAGGAGAAACCAATTTGCACTGTACTAATACCAAAATACTGCTTCATGGTATATTCATTCATTCATAAAAGCTGTTGAAATGTCATGGTTCAGTATTACCTGAGTAATACCACTAATAACCTCTCCTCCTTTCTTTTTCTTTTCTCTTTTCTTTTTTTTTAACTTAAGAGTTATTTTTTTCCATGAAAGAGAGAGCAAACAAGTGGGAGAGAGAGACAGAGAGACAGGCATCATCAGTGGGGTCTCCACACTGATGCCTCCCCAGCCTCGGCCAGCCTAGATCATGTGTGCGTGGGTGTGCTCAGACAGGTCCTGGGATGCAAACCCTGGGCCTAGTTCCTGGGACCTTTCCCGTGTGGGGCCAGTCGCTACGGTCTGGCCCCCTCTCTTTTTCTAAGTAATGGCAATACACAACTAAATTAGCTTGATCAGCATTTCTCAGCAGGATTTCCCTTTTTAGCTTTGCCTTGTTTTTCTAGCCCCCAAATAGTATTTGGTATATTTTATTAAGACAAATTGAGCAGAATATGATAATCATTAACATTCTGCTCTTTGTATTTAACTTTTACTAATGTTTAGAAGTGCAAGAATTTTAGTCCCCTCCCTTAACTGTACAGATTATCTTGAATGTAGATAGATGAAAATAATGTAAATTAGAATATAGGAAAACTGTGGCATAGACTTAATATACTTTGGTGGGTTTACAGTGTAATTTAAAAGTAATTTATGTAACTAAGATATTTATTTGGTTTTAACTCTGTGGACTATTCATTGATCTGGCTGAAGAGGTTATGAGTCTAGTAAGGTTTGGAAAATTGAGCTTCCAAAATGGCCTTTCTGGGTTTGTTTGTTTTGTTTTTTTTTTCCAACAGGAGAGGTTTAATTCAACTGTGCAATTTTAACTCACATTAGTTCTTTTGATTTATGGAAGATTTAATTTATCAGTTAGAAATTACTACAGAAGCACATAATATACCATGGTAGAGTCAGAAAGAACATTAGAGATGATCTATTCTAATTCTTTGTTTTAAAGATGAAGCTAAGGCACAGAGAAATTTTTTTTTTTTGGAAAGATTTTCGCTATAGGGCGCGTGCGCTCACCAGACAGAGAGAGACAGAGAGACAGAAAACGAGAAATCACCCCCTAGGGAGGATGGCCACGCCGCAATCCCTTCTCCTCCATTCTCCTCTCGGGATCTTGGGCACGAACGCACAAGCACCCAGCGTGAGTTTAAGCCACAGGGTCCAGGACTTGAACCGCAGTCGACTACGTGGGAGTCCAGCGACATAGACATTACGCTAACTGCTGGTCCCAGGCACAGAGAAATTAATGTGGCTTTTTTAAGGTCACAGCTAGTTAGTGGTAAACAAACCATGAAAACTGACATGTTACTATATTCCCAAATTTTATTATATCCTCTCTATTAATCTTTTTACATTTAGTAAGAAAATCTCTGCCTATTTTAAATTCTCTTTGAAAAAGAGGAAAAAAAACAGCTTCGAAGAGCTACAACTAAAGGCAGCGTTGCTTGTAGAAAATAATTCTTTCAGAACCTTGAATGAGTTGTCTCCAAGAAATGTGATTTGATTAAAATGGTTTTATTTTTAGTTCTCTTTTTTTGGCTATAGGGTATGTGTGCTCTCCAGAGAGAGAGAGAGAGAGAGTGAGAAAGCACTCCCTGTGGAGGATGGCCATACCACAGCCCCTTCTCTATTCTCTTGGGGTATTGGGTACATGCACACACCTGCCCAGTGTGATTTTCAAGCCACCAAGTGTGGGACTTGAACTACACAGTCAGCCATGGATTCAGCACCATGTCCTAAAATGATTTTTAAAGAACAGTAGGAGGAATGGAACTTTTAGAGAACTGCATCTCAGAGTCTTTTATCTATCTGCTGACAAGCAGTATGACAGGTTGCTGAGACACATAACACTTTCTAGTGAGATGCTGAGTCTGATTTCATTTTAGCTTCAGCTTTAAAGAACAGATGTTACAGTTTTAACTCTCCTGGTGTGCAGAAAACGCTAATTGTGATAGTTGGCAATAAACGATTTAGTTTAGTTTTGCATGTTTAATTATTAAAGACATCACAATATGCATGTTTCAGGACAATGTTCATTTAACTAGGTAATTGTTTGTATATATGTAAATAACTTTATTCTTAAATAATGGAGATGCCATCCTTAAGTGTGTACTTTTATTTGTTTTAGGTTATTTTAAGTATACAAACACCATAATAGTGTATTTTCCTATTGTCTACTTAAGACAAAGCTAGTTTTACTTCCCATAAATATTTATATGAAATTTGGGCTTAAGATATTATGTTTTCTCCCTTGGTATTCTTTTGGTGCAAAGTCTTTGAATTAGACTTATAACATTGATGATACAAATATATGAAGCATTTCTTTTCCCTTGAATTATTAAGGCACAGTAAAAATAGAATGTATCTAATGAGTTTCCCATTTATAAAGGGAAGAAAAAAGACTCGATTGTTTCATGTTTATTTTTATCTTGCCACATAACTTATTAAAAGGTATTTATTATCATGTTAATTAAGACAAGGTCTCATTGTGTCTTGCTCTGCCTCAGCCACCCAGCTAGGACTCAGGTGTGCCACCATGTCTAGCTCTCTTTATAGACAGGATTTTGTTTGTTATTCAGGCCGGCTTTGAGCTCGTGATCCTTCTGCCTCAGCCTCCAAGTCGCTGAGACTACAGGTGCATGCTACTGTATCCAGCCTTCAGGTTTGACCAGGAATCAAACTCAGGCCTCGCTTGTGGTCCCAGTTTACAGAGCAGTGTCTTAGCAACACATGCTACCATAGCTGGGCCTGTATTGTGTGTTCTAAAATTTAAATATATGATACCCTCATTCGTGAAGTAAAATAGAAGGGATCTGAAAGGAACAGTCTAGACATTTTTAATAATATTCCTCTCATTGAGGAAGACTGTTAATGCCATATTAAAATGAAATGTTAAGTAAACAAATCAGTTCTCGCAGCCTTGGTGAGAAGTAGATTTTTTTTTTTAATGAGGTGCTTTTTATCAGAATGAATAGAAATCATACTAAATTTCAATTCCTTTATTTTAGGGGATAGCTGGAATTACTTTGTAGTGGCTTTATTCATTTTGTGATTAAATTTGAGTGCTTTATAATAGTTTAAATGTTGACAGAGTTTAAAAATAATTTGATTTTGGACTTTTTTAGATTTCTTTTTAATTTTGTTGTAAAAAGAGTAGATTATTTAACATTGTTATGGTCTGTTTTCTGAAGGCTTAATATTTTATATTGTACTTATTTAATTTGCATTTCAGTTTCTCTAATTTTAAATAAAAGATTTATACATTTGAGTGCTTCATCTTTTTACTTTAGTGATGATTATTAGTAGTTGTTAGTCATGTTGTTTGTAATGAATGGGTAGACAAAGTTCAGAACAAATTGCAAATAGACCCTCTACTAAAGAAGATCCGGAATATTGTCATTATGTAAATGAATTTAAAATAAAACAGTCCTGGCCTTATGCAAATGCTAATTCAGTGTGTTTCAGTGTAGAGTCCATTACGTCCAGGATATTCACTGGATTCTATGGGTAGAGAAGAGTAGATACTTTCCCTCAAAGAGCACAGATGACACCTTTAGGCCCTGGTGAAGACAGTGGATGCTCCAAGTGTTAGGAAGTAAGCTGAGTAGAAACTCCTCTCATCTGAGACAGTTAGGACCTACAGTTGGTTGATGAGTCAAAAGATGAGAGCAGGGAATCATAGAAAAGTATATAAAAAACAATATTTATATATTGCAAACTTGAAATATCTTTGCTGATAGTGTAATGGTAAAATGGTAGTGCAGTGGTAAAATGCAATGCTTTAAGAGGCAATTCCACATGGGGAGGGTCCCAGTTCAAGTCTGGAGACCTCCCTGAGAATGCTGGGAACATGCTTGCCCCTGATCCTAGGCTGGCTAGAAGGCTAGGGGTGGTTGGTGGCAGGGAGATTCTTTCGGGAGTTCTCTCTCCTCCTTCATGAAATAAATACATT
>NW_006159564.1:2591163-2596025 GCF_000334495.1 Tupaia belangeri chinensis
GGAAAGAGGAGCAAGGCTCATTGAAGAAATGGTTTATTCTAGGACAAGGACAGGAAAAAAAAACAAAATGAACCCAGAACATCGAATGGTGCCAGAAAATAAGGAAGTGAAAAACAAATGATGGGATATGTCAAAAGCCTGCAGTCAGACTGGCCATATGATCTAATTGCTAAGGGAGCTGAATCACAAATGGCTGACCATGGTTTGCATCCTGGTCCCAACAGCCCGAGGGAACATACTGGGTGCTTGTGTGTGTTTCCTGATGTGTGGAAAAACAGAGAAGGGATTGCAGTGTGACTACACCCTACTGGAATTTATTTTCTTTCTCCCACACTCTCTATGATATATATGTGCCCTCTGGCAAAACAGAAAACAAAAACTCAGTCTAAAAGAGGTCCCAATGGTCAAAGCTGGAACATTTTTTGTTTTGTTTCAGTTTTGCTATAGGGTGCTGGTGCTCACTGGAGAAAGGGTAAGTGAGAAATCCCTCCCTCCCCTCTCCATGGAGGATGGCCACACTACAACCCCTTCTCCTCCATTTTCCTCTTGGGATTTTGGACATGCACACACACGTGTCTGGTGTGTTTTTCAAGCTGCTTGGTCTGGGACTCAAACTGCAGTCAGCCATGTGGGAATCCAGCCATCTTAACCACCATACCACCTATTGGCCTCAAAGCCAAAACAATGTGAGCAAGAAAATAACAAGGAATAAACTATATATCCATGAGTGTACCCCGATACACATATTACTGAATAAGTAAGAGGGAGAGGAGAGACAAATTGTTTTTACAGAAGATTTTTCAAATAATGTAGAAGGAAGAGGGAAAATAGAAAAAAATAAAAACACCATTAGAAGACCACAGCAAGGGCAGCCTGGAGGCCTAGGGGTTAATGGGACAGGATCTCACATGGCCAATGGCGCTGTTGTAGTCCTGGATCTGGTGGCTTGAAAAACACATCAGGCGTGTATGCGTGCATGGTCCAAATCCCGATAGGATGGAAAAATGAAGAGATTGCAGTGTGATCCTGCCCCACTGGGGATTTCTTTCTTTCTCAAGCCTGCCTGTATTCTGCTGATTTGATGTCCAGTCAGTTCTCTCCCTGCTGTGTTTTTTTGTTTGTTTGTTTGTTTGTTTGTTTGTTTTTAGCTATAGGGCTTGTGCGCTCGCCAGAAAGAGACACAGAGACAGAAAGCGAGAAATCAACCCCCAGGGGGGATGGTCACACTGCAATCCCTTCTTCATTCTCTTCTCGGGATCTTGGGCACACACGCACGCACACGTGCCTGGCTTGAGTTTAAGCCACCGGTTCCGGGACTCAAACCGCGGTCGACTACATGGGAGTCCAGTGACATAGCCATTACGCTAACTGATGATAATAGTAATTGTAACAAGTGGACGAGGTCTACTGATAAATGCCAAAATTAGTGGGCAAAACTGTTAAGGAGGGGCAGGGTATTCGCTTTGCCTCAAAGTATCTTCTCCTAAATATATGTTAGTTATTACAGTGGTTTTAACATATACTCACATTTTTGGATACTCCTCCATTCAGAAAGTAAAGTTTAATTTACCTGTCCTGAGTGTGGGCTGGACTTAGTGACTTGCTTCTAACAGACTATGGAACTGGAAAATTGGAAACTACTATGGAGAAACCTGATACTACCTTAACCAAGTGATCAAGGTTTAACATTTCCAGTGATAAAGCTTCTTGACGTCCTCCTTTGCTCTCTGATCTGAGGCAATGAGAAGGGCTCTTCATTCTGGTAGCCTGTCAAATACCTAATTTAATAATGAGTAAACACCAGACAGATCCAAATTGAGGGACACTTTACAGACTGCCTGACCAATATTCAAAAGTTTCAAAGTCATGAAAACAAGAAAAGATTTGGAAAAACTATCCTAGATGGGACAAGGCTGAGACAGGATGACTAAATGTAATATAGTATCCTGGATTGGATTCTGAATCACCAAAGGGAACAACTGGTGAAATCCAAATAAAGTATATAGTTTATATTCATTCTTTTGTTTTGCTTTGTTTTTGTTTACAAGCCAGAGGGCATGTGCACTCACCTGAGAGAGACAGAGAGAGGGAGAAAGCACCCCTCAGTGGAGTGCAGTCACAACGGTGTATTCCTTTTTTCTTTTTATCTTGTCAGAATTTTGGGCACACACGCACACATGCCTGGTGTGTGTTTCTTTCTTCTTTTAGAAAAGAATTACTGGGGACCAGCTGGTGACATGGTGGTTAAAGTGTTGGACACTCCCACATGGCTGACCACAGTTCAAGCAGGGCTAACCAGTTTGAGTCTTAGATCTGGTGGCTTGCTTTCTCACCCCCCACCCCTGTGTCTCTCTCACTAGTCAAATTAAAATAAATGAATGAATAAGTAAAATTAAATAAAAAATAATTAAGTTTAAAAAAATAATAATAATAAAGAATTATTTATTGGGACAAGCAGATGGCATAATGGTTACATTGCTGGACTCCCACTTGGCCAACCACGGTTCAAGTCCCGGACCTGGAAGCTTTCAATTCAAGATGGGCACATGTGCATACATGCCCAAAATCCTGAGAGGAGAATGGAGGAGGAGGGTTTGAGGCGTGATCATTTCCCCTGGGGGCGATTTGCTTTCTATCTAGCTCACCAGCGAGTGCACATGCCTATTGCAAAAATCTCTCAAAAAATATCAATTTTTAAATTATTATTTTTCAATTTGCTTTAAGGCACATGCACTCACCAGAGAGAGAGAGACAAGAGAGAGACAGAAAATGAGAACGCAATCTGCCACGTCCAAGACTTGAATTGTGGTCAGTCACGTGAGAATCTAGTGCCCTAACCATCACGATACCTGTTGGCCCTACCTGATGTATTTTGTCAACTGCAGGGACCAGGATTTGAACTGCATGGTTGACCATGTGGGATTTCTCAACCACTAGTCCATAAGACTGATCTTATTAGTGTTAGTTTCTTAGGTTTGGTGTTTGCAGGTGTTGTCAGCCTAATTTACGGTAGAGGAAACAAGTTCTGGAAAGTAATTTGCCTAGGATAGCACTGCTAGTGAGAGGCAAAGCTATGTTCCTGACCCAGGTAGGCTAAGAGCCTTAGTCTTTGCATAACAGTATTCTAGGATGCATTGAGTTGAAAGTGTGGTGACTTTGCAGTGAGGAACCTTTTTATTTATAGCTTTTGCTACAGGGCATGTGTGCTTCCCAGAGAGAAACAGAGGGAGAGAGAGAGGAAAAGTGAGAACCCCCCACCCCTGGGGATGGCCATACAGCAGTCCCTTTTCTTCCAGTCTTCTCTAGGGATTTTTTGAGCACACACACACATAGACACCCAGTGCTATTTTTAAGTTGCCAGGTCAGGGACTTAAACTGTGCAGCTGGCCACATGGGATCCAGTGTCTTAACCTCCATGCCACCACTGGCCCAGCAGCGAGAAACCTTTTAAGAATGGTAGTGATGGACAGGCCTCTCTTGCTTGGGGTGCTCATTTGTGGCTATGACTGTAAAATAGATGTAAGATCACTCAAACGTTTCAGGTTTGAGTGCTTGGTGGTGAATGAGGTCCAAAACCATGATCTAGAAGTCATCATGTCCTGAGTATTTGCCACTTGTTAGTCGGCCAAACTGTAAAAGATATGGCTGAGGGTCCACCTACTGAGGACAAAACTCTTCCTCATTAGGGACAGAGACATGGAAGTCACCTTATGACCATAAAAGGCTCTGGGAGGATGTTATTTCTTTGAGGAAGAAGAGTGAAACGGTTACTCCTGGGCCAGCAGGAGCCATGGAGGTTAAAGTGCTAAATCTCACATGGCCAACTGCTGGGTGGTAGTCCCTGATCCCACGGTTTGAAAATTAGGCTAGGCATGTGTGCCCTTAATCTCCAAGGGAGAAGGGATTGCTGTGTGGCCATCTGCCTTGGGGGTGGTGGTGGTGGGGGGTGAGTTCTCATTTTCAGTCTCTCCCCACAGACTGCATGAGCCAAGCAGCAAAACCCTAAAAAAAAAGTTTTAAGATACTGCTCTAGAGCAGCACTTCCCTTTATTCTAATCATGATTCTGATGATTCTGATTACTCATGCATGTAGGCCTGCCATGAAAACATCTGACTGAGCACACTGAGTCCATTGTGGTCACTAAGTATAAACATAATTAATGTCAGATGTAATTTATACTTCTTCAATTTTGCCATAATAGTGTGGGGGCAGGCATAGTTTTTGGGCCTGCACTTTGCTCCGTAGATTCTGTTAACCCCACTGTGCGAGCCCTGAGAACTGCAGAGCATCTGAGCAAGTGCTTCTGGATGTTTGCGAAGGTCTCTCTCAGTTCCTGAATTTTACATAACGGTTAACTGTTAGAAGAGTGTCTGAAATAGGATAACCTAAAATTGTGTGGAAAAAATATCCTGGCAGTTTTACAAGGAGAGCCACATGAGGTACACTGAGGAACAAGGCTGTTTCAAAGGCATTAGAAGAAGGTGATTCATTTCAAAGCGTGGAAGGGGTCGAGGACTCGCCACCTCTGTGCTGGTGTTTGGCAAGTGAGTTTCTCCGGTACTCCGGTTAGTGGTCCCTCTTGCAGACAGAAAAAAACGCCTTGAGGCGGATGCTCCCAAGGGATTTTTGGTGCCGGAAGGTCAGGAGGGGCTGGGTCTGGAGAGGGGCTGGCCAGCAGGCAGAAGGGCGAGAGCCGCAGGGCACGGTGGCTGGGAGCCCAGCGGCGCACACACGCCCGGGGGCGCCAACTCCGCGTCTCCGCCTCTGGGCTCCGCTTGGGGCGCGTACGGCTGTCAGTCAACGTCGCGGCCCGCCCCTCCCGAAGCTCGACCAATCGTAGCCGGGGGGCGGGGGGGAGGCG
>NW_006159564.1:2596736-2602876 GCF_000334495.1 Tupaia belangeri chinensis
CGGAGCCGCGCCAGGGCCCGGCAGGGGCGGGGGACAGGAGGCCGGCGCCAGCATCTCCATCCTCTGCGCTCCACGGCTGCGGCGCCCCAGGCCGGGCCACCGGGACGCAGCTCCAGACCCTTTGTCCCTCCGAACCCGCCTAACCCAGGGCAGGGCACTGGGCGACGCCTCTTCGCCCAGTCCCTACCTCCCGTCTCATCGTAGCTCCGGACACCCGCTGCCCCTCGGCCGGCGGCGCCCCCACGCTGTCCTGGTCCACAGGACCTGCCGTTTGGGCTGTCACATTCGTCGTGTGGGGAGACGAGTGTGACTTTCCCAGGTGTGATGGTGTGCTCCCCGGACCGTGGCCCACCTGGCCTGATCAAAGGCCGGCACGGTGGTGCCAGGAGGGGATCTCAGGCTGGATAGACCCTTGTGTGAAATCGTCTATAAGATTTTCCTCTGTTTTCATTATTTAAAGGGGGATTGCTGCCACGTTTCTTAAAGATAAAGACCCTTAGTGCTCTCTCTGATGGCCTCCCCCTTCCTCACTGCGGTTAATTATCATTTGGAACATCAGGGTGTGTTTGAAGTTGGCCAGACTCCCAGACCCTGGTAATGAATTGATAATTTCAGGTAGTGGAGGCGGCAGCAGCCTTTTCCTCTTTAATGCATGGATTCTATTAATACATTTTTTTTTGACTTTGTTTACTATTCTCTTTTGGGGCTATTGACCTCGTGGTCCCTCTGGGGTTGATGCAGTGCTGTGTTGTTATTATTATTTTATTTTATACTGAGAAAGGAAATCAAGGGATAGATCACTGAAGTGGGGTTGGTTGATTTCATTGCTCTGCAGTTGGGTTGTCCTCGGGAGAAAAATGTAAGTTAAAATTCATTTCAGAAGGGACACTCTCACCACTGATGCAAATACATCCCTATCCACCTATACATCACTCTATACGAGTGTTTTTTTGTTGTTATTGTTTGTTTTTTTACTTGACTGTATAGTATGATCATCTGGGAAACTTATATATATTTTTTTTACTGATAATCAAAACCTTATTGAAAAACGGACACCAAAATAGGAAATCATTGTATACCTTACAAAAATCAAACATAATTACATTATCTTGGTAGATTTACTAGAATTACTGAACTTATGATAAGGCATTCTGTGAGAGAACAAATTCAGTAAGTTGTAGGTCATTAGTGTTGCTTTTTTCTAAATGAAAAACCTTCTGTGAGTCTGGCTTTTTCTATTGTCGGCTGGTGTGTAGCACCGCTGAATACCTGATACTGAACCACTGTCTGAGCATGGCTGAAGATTGGTGTTCTTGTGGCAGCCTGGACACTTTACATCCATAAAGTAAGAATTTGGACTTTGAATTAGCCATTTCTTTTTATGTTTTTTCTTTTCTTCTTCTAAGGATAGATGTAGTAAATCTCTAGGTAGAGGCATCTTGATCCTTTTGCAAGCCAAGATCTTCCCGATCTCTGGGGGACTGTCGAAAAGATCCGTTCCTTGGGCCTACTCCCACAGATTCTGATTTAATTGCTTAGGTGGGTTCCAGGCATTGGTATCTTTTTTTTTTTTTTTTAAAGAATTATTTATTTAATTTTTATTTATTCATTTATTTTAATTTGACCAGAGAGAGAGAGGGAAAGCGAGAAAGCAAGCCACCAGGTCCAGGACTGGAACTGTGGTCAACCCTATGGGAGTGTCCAGTGCCATCTGCTGGTCCCCAGGCTTTGGTATCTTCACAATGATTATTAATGTGTATGCGGAGGACCTCTGATGAGTAACCAGACCCATCAGCATGCCTCCTTTTTTCTTAAAGCACTTAGTATTATGCGACTTACTTGACTGAACTGATATATCTCTACCCACCATGTAATCTTTGTGAATATTTGGGACTCTACTTTGAAAGAAGGACAGTGGAAGATCTAGGGGAGTCAGCATTTTGGGCATGTGAGGTGGGGGTGTGTGTGAGAGAGATGGAACCTGGGGAAGTCCTGTTGACTACTGTCCCTGCCTCGTCTTTGTTCAGGGATTGACCCTATTCAGTTCACCCGTCTTTGTATAGGTCTTGGATGGGTCTGCAGTTCTTTCTGTATAGATCTTGCCCTGTTAAATTTCAAGGTCGTTCTCAGTATTCAATGATATATAGCTAAACTTTGGAAAGTTTGAAATACAGACACGAAAGTTTGGGTATATTTGTGTGAAATCTGTGGTTTTATCTTTTACGTAGGGGACCATATATCCCAAATGAAAATTCCAGACTTGCTCTGACTAGTACAGTTACATTTACTTGGTAACACGTCAGAGTATTTAGGATAGGGATTGTCCTCTAATATGTTGTCTCTGTGACGTGGTTGTGTGAGAATGTTAGCTGTCTAGGGTTGATGCCTGTTAGTACTCAGCTCAGGTGTTTTATTTGAGTTACTGGCAGTTGTAATTCCAAGTGATATAAGCAGTCACTTTATAATTCTCCTGTGAGGTGAGGGTGGGAAGTTAATCTAACAGCCGTTTAGGGTTATTGTCACAGACCATAAAGACGTTAGATTCACCAGTACGTGTCTTAGACACAAAGGAAATCTTAGACAAAATTCGACAGAACAGTCCCAACAAATACTGTGCTCTCCATGCAATACAGACCGTATATTTTACTTTTTGCTTCTCCTCTGCATTTAATAACAAAACAAGAGTAAATGGTGTTCTGGTACTTCGTGAGATTTGAGAACAAGACCACTCAAGTTTAGACTCCTTGAATCACTACTTTTAAATCTGTACAGATACTCTTGTCTTCTATAGTGAGAGGATGGATCATTGAACTACATGATCTTGTTTTTATGAAGAATAGCATTTGGGGCTTTTCTATTTAGTTTATTTATTTGTTTTTATTTATAATGCTATTTGTAGAGTTTCGACCTTCAGCTAATGTCTGACAGTGCTTTGTCAGGGGGAAGTTATTGTATGTAAATTTAATGTATACAAATAGCCAGGAGACTATTTTTTTATTTTTAAAGAATTGTTTATTTAATTTTATATATTATTATTTTAAATTTGCTATATTATTATTATTTTAAGTGTGCTCACTTAAGAGAGACTGAAAGGGAAAGACAGGCCTCCAGGTCCAGGACTTGAACTGCAGATGGCCATGTGGGAGTCTAGTGCCTTAACAACTATGTCACCTGCTGGCTCCCAGTTACTGCTTTTTACTAGTAGAAAAAGAAAATGTTGTTATTCCCATTCATCCTACTACATCATACTTAAATCTGTGTATAATGTTTTATACTCTTAGTTTCTGTTTTCCTTTACTTAATTTTCAGTATCTTTAACCTTTTATCATGTGCTTATTTTTGTTGCAGCAGGAAGAATGGGATAAAAACAAAAAAAAATTAATGTGTGCTTCCAACATATCAAGAAAAGAATGAGGGCAGCTGGTCACCATTGCTTGAGTTCAAGATTACACTCTAGAAGCAAGTTAGATGTAAACTCTTAATTTCTCAGCTCCAATAAGCATCTCTTTTTGAGAAATTTCCAGAAAAGGTAAATTACATTGAATTGTGTACTTTTATGTAACTTTTTTTCCTGGTCCAACTATGAAAACTGTAGGGTGATTTGATCAATTTTTTTTGGGTCGATTTGAGAAACTTTTTTCTTGAGTCATTCTTATTTAGCACTATTATTCTTACTTGATTCTAAGATGCTTTGAAATATGAACTTATATTCTCACCTGCTCCTTGCAAATACCTTTTTTTATAATTATTTATTTTAAATTTTATTTATTCATTTATTTATTTTAATTTGACCAGAGAGAGACAGACAGACAGAGAGAGAGAGAAAGTGAGAAAGCAAGAAAGCAAGCCACTGGGTCCTAAACTCATATTGATCAGTTGGCCACTTGGGATCTGGCCGCTTCAACCATCAGGTCTGGGGACTTGAAACGTGGTTGGCCATGTGGGAATGTCCAGTGCCTTAACCACCATGCCACCTGCTGGTCCCGCAAATACCTTTTTCTTTTTGGAGAGGTTTTTGGCTATAGGGCGCGAGCGCTCGCCAGACAGACAAAGAGAGACAGAGAGAAAGCGAGAAATCACCCCCAGGGAGGATGGTCACGCCGCAATCCCTTCTCCTCTGTTCTCCTCTCAGGATCTTGGGCACGCACGCACCTGCGCCCAGTGTGAGTTTTAAGCCACTGGGTCCGGGACACGAACTGTGGTTGACTACGTGGGAGTCCAGCGACATAGCCATTACGCTAACTGCTGGTCCCGCAAATACCTTTTTATAAGGCCTAGGTTTTATATTTGTAGGAAAATAAAAACCTGTTACAGGTTTTTCTTCTTTCATTAAGAAATGATTTTATTTTAAATTATTTTCCAAATATTATCTAGTGCCTTGTTTCTCCTTTTATCTCATCTTTAATTAATTAGTTAAATGTTGGGACCAGCAGTTAGCGTAATGGCTATGTCGCTGGACTCCCACGAAGTCGACCATGGTTTGTGTCCCAGACCCGGTGGCTTACAACTCACGCTGGGCACATGTGCGTGTGTGCCCAAGATCCCGATAGGAGAATGGAGGAGAAGGGGTTGCGGTGTGGCCATCCCCCCTGGTGGGTGATTTCTCGCTTTCTGTCTCTCTGTCTATCTCTGTCTGTCTGGCGAGCGCACATGCCCTGTAGCAAAAACCTCTCCAGAAAAAAAAAAGAATTAAATGTTTAGGTTTCCTGGCAAGACCCTCCATAGTTAATGTCAGTAGGAGTTTCTAGCAGTGATGGAATTCTTGCATTGCTGCCCGTAGCCCTGTAGTTCCTTTAGCTTTGGAATCTGCTGTCCTTGCCATCCTTCTGCACCACCGATGACTGCTATGCTGCTGCTGAGTGGCTCTGAACCACACTGGCATCCTCTAAATGCCTGGCATTCACA
Source organism: Tupaia belangeri chinensis (assembly GCF_000334495.1). Classification (NCBI taxonomy): domain Eukaryota; kingdom Metazoa; phylum Chordata; class Mammalia; order Scandentia; family Tupaiidae; genus Tupaia; species Tupaia belangeri. The sequence goes on from NW_006159564.1 coordinate 2,601,642, forward strand.
TAGCTCACAGACCACACCTGCCCATGGTGCAGATGAATTCCCACAAAATATCATCTTTGACCTTCTCCCCCTCTGGCTTTCAGAGAAACTTACGATTTTTATGGCCAACTCTTTGAGAAAGATTTCTATAGTACAATGGTTGGGCCTTGGTAATAGAGTTATCTTTCATTTCATAGTCATCTCCTTTTCAGACTTTATAGGCACTTTGGGGTAGATGAATGTCTGGGTAGTTTTGGGGACCATGAAAGGTTAAGTGCAGTCTTTCACAGTGGCTGGCATCCCTATGGAGGTGGCCAGGAGTAGTAGATTTATTTCTCTTTAACAAAGAATCTGGGGGCCAGCTGATGGCGTAGTGGTTATGTCACTGTACTCCCACATGGCCGACCATGGTTTGAATCCCAGACCCTGTAACTTCATACTCACACTGGGCATGTGTGGTTGCATGCCTAAAATCCCAGGAGGATACTGGAGGAGAAGGGATTATGGCATGGCTTTCCCCTCATGAGGGTGATTTATTTCTTTCTGTCTCTCTGGTGAGTAAATGAACCCTATAGCAAAAATCTCTCTCTCAAACAAAAAAAAAAAAAAAAAAAAAAAGGGAACCAGCAGTTAGCGTAATGGCTTTGTCGCTGGACTCCCACGTAGTCGACCGCGGTTCGCGTCCCGGACCCGGTGGCTTAAAACTCACGCCGGGCACATGTGCGTGTGTGCCCAAGATCCTGAGAGGAGAATGGAGGAGAAGGGATTGTGGCGTGGCCATCCCCCCACGGGGTGATTTCTCACTTTCTGTCTCTCTGTCTCTCTTTGTCTGTCTGGCGAGCACACGTGCCCTATAGCAAAAAACCTCTCCAAAAAAAGAAAAGAAAAGAGTCCGCCTCTTACTTATTTTTTAAGTGACTTTTTGCTATAGGGCATGTGTGTTTGCCAGAGAGACAGAGACAGAGAGATAGAAAGTGAGAAATCACTCCTCAAAGGGGGATGATCATGCCGTGGTCTTTTCTCTTCCATTTTTCTCTCAAGATTTTGGGCAAGCACGCACACGTGCCGGCATGAGTTTCAAGCCACCAGATCCAGAACTAAAACCACGGTCAGCCTTGTGGAATCTAGTGAGATAACCATTATGCCATCAGCTGGTCCCAGAATCTGCCTCTTTTCTATTGAGTGAAAGCTTTTCAAGGGGAATTTCTTTTTTCTTTTCTTTTCTTTTTTTTTTTTTTTTTTTTTTTTGTGGGGGT
>NW_006159564.1:2603044-2613683 GCF_000334495.1 Tupaia belangeri chinensis
CACCGGGTCCGGGACGCGAACTGTGGTCGACTACATGGGAGTCCAGCAACATAGCCATTACGCTAACTGCTGGTCCCCCAAGGGGAATTTCTTAGTATGGTGTATAGTAGAGTAGGCCTCCATAATTTATTATGATTGTTGTTTTTTTTTTTTTTGTCAGAGGGTGCACGTGTTTGCCAGAGAGAGACAAAAAGAGAGGGAGAGGAATGCATCCCCCATGGGGAATGGCCATGCTGCAGGCTCTTCTCCATTTCTCCTCCTTTTGTAATTTTGGGCATGCTTGCTTGTGCACCCAGCGTATTTCTCAAGCCACTGGGTCCTAAACTCATACTGATCAGTTGGCCACTTGGGATCTGGCCGCTTCAACCACCAGGCCTTGGAGCCGCCTGCCATAATTTTCTGTTGCATGGACTGTTGAATCAGTGTATACCATGCGAAGAGAGAAATGTCATCAGGGAATCCAAAAAGTACCATGTATTATTAAGTTGCTTTTTCTCTCATGTGTCCGTTTCTGTTTATTTCTTAATTTGCCAGGGGGCATGGCCATTCGCCAGAGAGAAGGAAAAAGTGCTCTCCCAGCAGGGTGTGGTCTTGCTGCTGTCTCTTCACCTCCATTTCCCCATGCTTTCAGGATTTGGGGCACATGTGAATGTGTGTCTGGCATGTTTATTAAGCTGCTTGGGCTAGGGTTTGAACTGAAGTCAACAGTGTAGGATCCAGTTCCCTGGAAGTGGCTTTTTTTTTTTTTTAATTTTGTATGTGTGTTTTTTAAATAAAGTAACAATTGGTATAGTATAGTTGGAGAGACAAAGACATACAAATAGAGATAGGTGAGAAGTGCACATAATAAGTGCCATGGCAGTTCTGAGGACAGAGAGCATGTTGGATTAGCTCAGCTTTGTCTTCTTTCTTTAACTGAGTTGGAAAAGTGTTGGTGTGATCCTTGTGGTTGGGAATGGTTCGGAGAGGTGGAGTAGTACAGTGAGGAAATGGGTGGGCCCGCTGGTGACATGATGGCTTCGGCTGCTGAGTCATACATGTATGGCTGACAGTGTGGTTTGAGTTCTAGACCCTGTTGCTTGAGAAACATACTTGGGATTGCATGTGTGCTCAGGGTGCCAAAAGAAGGGAGAGATGAAAGAAAGGGGATTGCAGTGTGATCATCCCTCTTGGAACATGCTCCCCGTCCCCACCTCCATCTCTCTGGCAAAATTAAAAAAAAAAAAAAAATCAGGAGTTGCCAGGTCCAGCACAAAGCTGACGGAAGCGTTGATGCAGCTGAGTCATTCTGGTACACTGTGCACCATGACTGTGCACCCTTTCCTTATTTACCTCTATATTCTGACCTCCATGGAAAGTCTCCCTTGGAAGAAAGCACTAAGACCTCCTCTGTTTATACCAAAATAGCAACTGGAGAAAGCATTTTGAACTCGTTAAGTGGGAGAACAGTTAAGAGTGACAGACTCTGAAGTCCTCTGCCTCTCATAGGTGTGATGAAGGAGTTATCCTCAAACTTAACTTTCCTACTCCACATCTTCAGGGCCAGTGTCTGTCCTCCTGCACTTTGTTACACATCTGAAGTAGTACCGGGGCCACGGATGTGGGGGAGCCGGAAACCGAAAGGATGTTTCCCGTCTCCTGCTGTACAGAGAGATGGCACTCCTTGTTTTCTGGAGACTGTCTCAGTGGTTTGTAAAACGTCTCAGTACTCCTCATAAAAATGCAAGGGCTCCTCTTTAAGCTCTTTTTTTTTTTTGGAGAGATTTTTTTTTGCTATAGGGTGCGTGTGCTCGCCAGACAGACAGAGAGAGACATAGAGACAGAAAGCGAGAAATCACCCCCTGGGGGGATGGTCACGCCGCAATCCCTTCTCCTCCATTCTCCTCTCGGGATCTTGGGCGCACACGCGCCCGGCATGAGTTTTAAGCCACCGGGTCTAGGGTGCGAACCGCCGTCAACTACGTGGGAGTTCAGTGACATAGCCATTACGCTAACTGCTGGTTCCCTAAGCTCTTTAAATATAATTAATATGGTATTGTTATATAACAAATATAAGGGAAGGAAAGTGATTTTATTTACTTAGATCTCTGTAGAAATTTAATAATTTTATTTGCAGTTTATGAGTTTGAAGACATTCTTCGTTGCTCTCCTAAAAGTTAAATCTTAAGCATAATGGTCACATTGCTAGACTCTCAGGTAGTTGACCGCAGGTCTAATCCCATTACCCGGCAGCTTAAAACTCATGCTGGATGTGTTTGCATGCCCAAAATCCCAAGAAGAAAATGGAGAAGGAATTGTGATGTGGCCATCTCTCCTGGGGAGTGATTTCTCACTTTCTGGCTCTGTCTGGCAAGCACACATGCCCTATAGCAAAAATCTCCCTGGGGGAAAAAAGTTAAAACTTAAACAGGTAATAGGACAAATACTATATTTACATAGAAACCTCGAGTTGGGTGAGGAAACTTTGAGGAGGTTGTCTGGAAGTGGAATAGGTATTACCGTGCTCTGCTGTTTGCTCTCATCTCATGACTCTGGATAAAGAAATGTGTTTTGCCTCTTACTCTACCCCAGGCTATTGCAGTTGATGATGTTCTCTCATCTTCTCTCTTTGAAGGAGTTCATTGAAGAAAAGATGTGCTTCTGGAATCAACTGCAGTCTCTTTTCTACCGAAAGAGCTCATAAGGCTACTAGCAGCATGAAGCAAACGAAGCAGAAAGCTCATCTACAGGTCACAAAATAAAGACATGGAGTTCTGAGGAGTGAGGGTAGCATGGTGTCGGCCATGGGTGATCAAGACACAGCTGGACAATGTGGACCCATTTCTCTAAACTACGAATTTTCTGCTATCTGTTTGCAGTATTGATGGTAGTGGTGCTGGTCATCAATGTTACTCAGATAGAGGTGAGTACCCAGTATATGCCTTCATGCCTAAGGGAGCAAATCTGGGAATTTGGGACTAACTAACCTCGGGAAGTATAGGTCATCATGAAGCTTATCCGAGTTACAGTTCATATTTTTATTTATTCAATAAGTATTGGGTCCAGCAGTGGCTTGGTGGTTAAGGTGCTGGACTTCCACATGACCAACCATAATTCTAGTCCCAGACTTGGCTTGAAGCTCACACTGGATGTGTGTGTGTGTGTGTGCATCACGCACGCATACACTTGCCCACAATCCCGAGAGGAGAATGGAGGAGAAGGGATTGTGGCATGGCAGTCCTCACTGGAGGGGTAATTTCTCTTTCTGTCTCTCTTTGGCAAGTGCATACATCCTATGGCAAAAACAAACAAACAAAACATAAAAAAAAATTAAAATAAGTTATTTTAGTATGGTCATCTACTATTGTGCTAGTCACCAAGGGTACAGTGGTAAAGAAGGCAGACGGGATTTGTTCACTTATAGAGCTCGCATTCCTAATGTGAGTGGGATAAAATAATAAAAGCAATAATCATAATCATGTAATAATAATAGAGATTGTAAAAAGTGCTATAAAGAAAGGAAAGGGAGCTACTCTAGGATAGCTTTAGAATAACAAAATAAAAGGCTCTTCAAGGAAGGGACCTTTTAGTTGACACCTAGCAAAAAGCAAAGGAAGTTTTTCAGGAGAGGGAGTTGAGTCTGATCGGCAGATCATATGGGTGCTGAAGGGCAGGGGGCCGTGTTACTGAATCCCTCATAAGTGCCTGGCACTAAGAAGGTACTTAATACTATTTTCCCACCCCATGTATGAGCTTGTATATCATCAAAAGTTATGGACTAGTTTCCTTAAAAATTGTCCTATTGGAGGCCGGCAGGTGGCATAGTGGTTAAAGGTGTACTCCCATGTAGTCGATGTGGTTATAATTCAGGTCACAATTCTAACTTAAATTTAGTATTTTTTTGCTTATGGCTTTTATTAGCACAAGATACTATAAAAGCTAAACCATAGCCTCTTTCATTTTTAATTCTAGAACTCACTTTGTGGTTTTTAGCAGAACAGCTAATCTCATCCTGAAATGGGCACATAGTGTCGTATAGTTATTTTTCTGTAAGTCACTAATAAAATTTGAAAGGTACTTTAAAGAACACAAAGCAATTCTTTAGACTTCCTATTAGAATTTTTTGTTTGTTTGTTTGTTTTAAGGATTTTGTCATAGAGTGCATGTACTCAGTGGAGAGACAGAGGATACACAGGGAGACAGAAATACAGAGAGAGGGAAATCACCCCTGGGGATGGCCACGCTATAATCCCTTCTTTTCCATTTGCCTTTTGGGATTTTGGGCACACACACACAAGTGCCTGGCATGATGTTCAAGCCATTTTGCCCTGGAGGCAAACCACTGTCAACTTTGTGGGACCTTAACTACCATACCACCTGTTGGCTCCCCCCCATGAGACATTTTATTTTAAGTTTATTTTATTTTACCCATGATAATGTATGTGCAAGAGACAGAAAGACAGAAACACCCTCAACTGTGTTTTGTCATGGTGTAAGCGTGATAGTTCTTCAGCTTGTAAGGATCTTGGGCTTGCATACTCACACCCAACATGTTTTCAGGCCCAACGGGGGGTCATAACTGGTCAGCTACATGGCTTCTAGCACCCATGGCCATGCAGCTTGCTATGGACTGTGTTACCTGGCTGGACATAGAAATTATTTTAAAGCATAAAAATGAAGTATTTCTTCTTTCTTTCTTTGCTTAAATTGTTTTTACATGTGTTGCTACAGACATGGCAAGTGCCAATTCTATACTGCGTGAAAGCTAGCAATTGTGTGTCTGGATATTGTAGGAACTCCTCTTTTTCCTTTTAATTTTTCACTTTTTTTGTAGTAAAATATACACAACATAGAATTTACCATTTTAACCTATAAGACTTTTTTTTTAAAGATTTTTTTTTTACTATAGGGTGGTTCACTCATGAGAGAGAGAGGAAGAAAGAGGAAGAGAGAGAGAGAGAGAGACAGAGGTAACATCATCCCTGGGGGGATGGCCACACTGCAATCTCTTTTTCTCCATTCTTCTCTTGAGATTTTGGGCAGGGAACACGTGCACCTGCCATTTTCCTCAGGTTGCTGGGTTTGGAACTTGAACCTTGGAGTCAGCCATGTGGGATCCAGTACCTTAACCACCTGTGCTCCCTGCTGCACCCTTTTATTTTTATTTATTTATTTTTTTCGCTAGAGTATACTTGTGCTTGCCATAGCGACACAGAGAGAGAATATGAAGAAGCATCCCCAATGGGGGATAGTCATACTACAATTCCTTCTCTTCTGTCTCTCCTTTTTGGGATTTTGGGCACACACACACACACACACACACACACATACACACTCCTGGTGTGCTTTTCAAACCACTGGACCAGGACTCTACTTATGCTGTTGGCCATGTGGAATCCAGCTGCCTTAACCACCAGGCCACTGGATGGCCTACCATTTCAGCCAGTTTTAAGTGTCTACGTAAGTACATTGGCATTATTGTGTAGCCACCACTACCAGCTGGTACCTTCTTTTTTTTACTGTCCTCCTTTGTATTAATTGAGACTTTTTTGAACCCATTTTGTCTGTTTTGGTGGGCTTGTTAGCAGTAACTCTGTTATTTTAGTGGTTGTTGTAAGGTTTATAGTATGCATATTTAACACATCACAAACTATTATCAAATGATATACCCATCTCATTTAGTGTAAGAACCTTGCACATACCAGGTACATATGTGCATTCCTAAAATCCTGATGGGAAGGAGAGATAGAGGAGAAGGCATTGTGGCATGACCATTCCTTATGGGTAGTGCTTTTCTTGCTTTCTGTCTGTCTCTTTAGTGAATTCGTGTGCTCTCTGGCAAATTAAAAAATAAAACAACCAAACTTTGTCACTATATATATATTAATTTCTCCCTTTCTGGATTTTGTGCTGTTACTATCAAGTATTTTGCTTTTACATATGCTGTATATACCCCATTATGTTGTTTTATAAATTTTTGTTTTAAAGTCAACTTTAAGGAAGTTTAAATAATAAAAATATATTTGCTATCTGGTTATCATTTCTAATAGTCTTCACTCCTGTTTATGGATTCATATTTCCACCTAGTAGTATTTTCCTTCTTCTTAGACTTCTTTTAGCATTTCTTGTGGTATAGGTTCATGGGTGACAGATGCTTTCATGTTTTATATGTCCAAATAGGTCTTTATGAAGACTTCCTTTTTTTTTTTTTTTTGGATATTTAATTGGTGATTTTTTAGAATGGGTTTTGGTTTACAGAAAAATTGCACTAAAGTATGTCGATGAGGAACATGAGCGCATTGTGCACATGACTCTTGTTACTGTGTTATTACTTATGTTCCTTCCTCTGACCTAAGAGGGAAAAATGTCTCAAGAGTTGGTCATGCAGACACCTTTGCTGCTGGAGAGTAGGACATAGAGTTCCTGCTGTGGGGGAGGTGGAAGAGAGGATGGAGCCAGGAAGTTTGCACATCAGCGAGGGAGAAAGGGTTGGGAGATGAAGCTGACCTTGCAAGATGACAGAGGGGCAGAAACTGCGAAGGCCGTAATGGGTGAGGTAGTCACCTGCATTTGGTACATGTAAGTATGTGCTTACTTTCCTACATCCAACTGCCTGAGTATAAGAAAGAGAAAAAACATAGCTGTGTAGGTCTTAGATGAAGAGGAAGGTAAAGGGAGGGAGATGTGAGAGAGAAGGCCGGAGTCCCACATCATTAATGTCACAGTCAGGAAGAAAAGTAGAAAATTCCCCTTTGATCCAACTTTAGTTCTTGGAAATTTCTGGATTGGATGCCAGTTACAAGTGCTAATGATCTGAATGGACACAACACTGAACAGTCAGGGAGAAGGCAACAGGAACTAAATGATCTAAGATAGTTCTGATACTGAAAATAATAAATGGGTCTTTCAGTGGAGTGAGGTAAAGGCTTTTTTTCCCCTGTGTCTAAAGAGGTCATCTTGTCCAGGATGAGAATTGTATTATGAATTTTAAAGTGCTTGGTTTATTACTGTAATGATGACTGATGAAGCAGCTTAGCTGATGTGAAAAAGGCTCTGAATCTTGGCAGTCTCCTGTCTCTTAATCCCTTTTCCATCCTGTGCATTTGACTCTGACCTTGCTCTTCTTTTGATTAAAGTATTATATATTTTCTAAAAAGCACAGACACAATTTTAATTAATAATACCACATATTATGACAAGGTGATGCATGTAGTAACATTTAGCAAAAGATTGCAGAGAAAATTGGTTTTTATTTTTCTAATGAGCTCTTATTCAACATAGCCTGTAGTTTTTCTCTTTTTCTTTTGCATTTTTTTAGATTTTTTTTTTTTGTTTTTTTTTTTTTAGATTTTTGCCATAGAGCACATATACTTGCTGGAAAGAGACGGAAAGAGAGGAAAAGTGAAAAAAATCACTGCTCCAAAAAAATGGCCATGCTGCTGTCCTTTTTCCTCCATTTTCTTCTCAGGACCTTGAGCACGCACACATGTAGGCCCAGGTGTGTTTTTCAAGCCGCCAGTTCTAGGACTCGCACTACAGGGTCCACCATGTTGGATCCAACATCTTAACTGTTGTGCTACCTTCTGGCCCCCATGGATTTTTAGAAATAGAGTTAAAAGGATTATGGCATAATTAGGCCTCACTGGGGGATGCTTTGTTTCTCTACCAGGGTTTTTTTCTTCTCTCCATCTCTTGTGTGCACATATACACATGCCTTATGATAATTTAAAAAAATTATATTACAGGATTATTTTTATTTTGCATAGGAGTTCAAAGTTGTTCAGCATAGGTTAGGAGCCCAAGGCCTTGTTAAGTGGCTTTTAAGGAACAGGAAAATGATATAACTACTGAGGAAAGAAACTTTTTTTTGGGGGGGAGAGATTTTTGCTATAGGGCATAAGTGCTTGCCAGAAAGACAGAGAGACAGAAAGCGGGACACCCCCCCCCAGGGGGGGGATGGTCATTCCTCAATCCCTTTTCCTCCATTCTCCTCTCGGGATCTTGGGCACACATGCACATGTGCCCAGCATGAGTTTAAGCTACCAGGTCTGGGACTCGAACCATGGTTGACTACATGGGAGTCCAGCAACATAGCCATTACACCAACTGCTGGTCCCCCTGCAATTTAACTCACTGTGTAATGGAAGATGCAGTTTTTTTGGTTAGGCGTGTAACTTTTTTTCCTGTCCATTTGTCTGTCTCTCCTTCTGCTTATTATTTTTTTATATATCTATATACCTACATATCTATATCTATCTGTCTATATATCTATCTATACATAAATAAAACTACTTTGTGGGCCCAATTGCAGGGGTGCAGTTGGAGGGATGGCTGTTGTGCAATACTGAAACCACATAGGAGGCCTATGTTCAGATCCTCGGTTGACCTTAACATGCTGAGTGCTCCTGGGCCCGCCTGTAATGTCGGCTGGTTAGGAGGCCAACACTGTGACATACAAGACCCTGTCAAGGGTGTCTCTCTCTCTCAATAAATAAAACAAACTTAAGAAAAAACTTTTTAGTTTTCTAAACTGAAAAGTATAGAAAACTTCAAAGAACAGAGAATAGTATTAAGCCCATAATTGGATTCCCTCCCTATTCTTCACTCTCATTGAATATAACTGCTTGGTTGTAACTGCTTGTTTTTTTTTTTTAATTTTATTTCTATTTATTTATTTATTTATTTTGGAGAGATTTTCACTATAGGGTGCATGCGCTCGCCAGACAGACAGAGAGAGAGAGACAGAATGCAAGAAATCACCCCCCAGGGGGGATGGTCATGCCACAATCCCTTCTCCTCCATTCTCCTCTCGGGAACTTGGGCACGCACGCACACGCACCCGGCGTGAGTTTAAGCCACTGGGTCTGGGACGCGAACTGCGGTCAACTACGTGGGAGTCCAGCGACACAGCCATTACGCCAACTGCTGTTTCCCATAACTGCTTGTTTTTAATTGTTTAGGCAGTTAGTGATAATTAACAATTACTGACATACTTATATCTGATTTGTTAACTTTACATGGTATTTCCTGACCTTTCCATTATCCGTGAGATAGTCTACTATGGCTGATAAAGGGCACTGAAGTCAGGAGCTAGCAGATGGCATAGCAGTTATGTTGCTGAGCTCCCACACGGCTGACTGTAGTTCGAGTCCTGGACTCGGGAACTTGAAAATCACGCCAGGCATGTATGCGTGCATGCCCGAGATCCTGAGAGGAGAATGGAGGAGAAGGGATTGTGATGTGGTCATCTCCCCCAGGATGATTTCTTACTTTCCCTCTCACTGTCTCTCTCTCTCCCTCTCTCTCCAGTGAATGCATGTGCCATAAGGCAGAAACCTCTAAAAAGAAAAGTACTGAAGTCAGATAGCCTTGGTTTAATATTGGTTCTCTTACTTCTAACCTACATAGCCTTAGACAAATAATTATGCAATCTTTGCCTCAGTTTCCTTGTCTATGAAATGAACGTAACAGTAGGATTTATCTCATGGAATAATTTGAACATTGAATTAGGAGATTGATGTAAAGTATTGCCAAGAATGTTAGCACTTTAGTGCTTAATAAATGTTGACTGTTTCTACTACTGTTACAATAATGAGGGCTAGCCCTATGATATAGTGGGTAAGAGAATCAGATCCCTCGTGGCCAACCATGCAGTTGGAACCCTGGCCCCAGTGGCTTGAAAAACATGCTGGGCACCTGTGTGTACATGCCCAAAATCCCAACAGGGTGGAGAAATGGAGGAGAAGGGACTGTGGCATGAACATGCCCTGTTGGGGAGATGCTTTCTCCTTCTCTTCTCTTTGTCTCTCTCTGGTGAGCACACATGCCCTCTAGCAAATTAAAAAATAAAAGATAGGGGCCAGCAGGTGGCATAATGGTTAAGGTGCTGGAGTCCAACATGGTCAAGTGCAGTTTGAGTCCTGGACCTGTGACTTGAAACTCAGGTATGTGTGTGTGTGCCTAAGATCCCAGGGGGAGAATGGAGAAGAGATTGCAATGTGGCCACTCCCCCAAGGCATGGTCCCTCTCTGTTTCCCTGAGTGCACATGTTCCATGGCAAAAACTTCTTTTTAATTTATTTTTATTTTTTAGAGAGATTTTTACTGTAGGGTGCATGTGCTCCCCAGAGAGACAGAAAGTGAGAAATCACCTGGGGGGAATAGCCACACTGCACACCATTCTCCTCTAGTGATTTTGAACACACATGCACATGTGCCTGGCATGAGTTTTAAGCCACTGGGTCCTGGACTCGAACTGGTTGACTACGACATGAGAGTCCAGCAATGTTGGGCAAGCACATGTGCCCTATAGTGAAAACCTCTTAAAAAAAAAAAAAAAAAAAAAAGGTAATGAAAGATGAGGACTTATGCTATTTAGTCACTCTTCCCAAAATTTGTCAATTAATTTTATTTCTGATATTTTTGTAACATTAAGTAATATATTTAGTCCTTTTCTTTACCAAATAGCATTAGGTGTTGTGTGTGTATAGATCTATATTAGATTGTTGGGAATGTCATGACATATTTTTCTATTTTTCTGTGCAAAAATGCATCATGACTTTTCCTACAACCTAATATATATATATATAAGAGTTAAGAATTATTAATTTAATTTTATTTAGTAGTCTTCTTTTTTTTTTTTTTTTTTTGAGAGGTTTTTG
>NW_006159564.1:2613746-2635704 GCF_000334495.1 Tupaia belangeri chinensis
GGGGATGGCCACGCCGCAATCCCTTCTCCTCTATTCTCCTCTCGGGATCCTGGGCACGCACGCACACGTGCCCGGCATGAGTTTAAGCCACCAGGTCTGGGACTCAAACAGCGGTCGACTACATGAGAGTCCAGCAACATAGCCATTATGCTAACTGCTGGTCCCTATTATTCTTATTTTTTAAATTTGGTATAGGTCACATGCTCACCAGAGAGAGAGACAAAGAAAGAGACAGAGAGAGAGAGAAAGAGAGAGGGAAAGTGAGAAAGAAAGACACCAGGTCTGAGACTCAAGCCACAGTTGGCCATGTGGGAGTGTGTGTGTATAAAAGCATCCATTATGCTAACTGCTGGTCCCTATTATTCTTATTTTTTAAATTTGGTATAGGTCACATGCTCACCAGAGAGAGAGACAAAGAAAGAGACAGAGAGAGAGAGAAAGAGAGAGGGAAAGTGAGAAAGAAAGACACCAGGTCTGAGACTCAAGCCACAGTTGGCCATGTGGGAGTGTGTGTGTATAAAAGCATCATTTATTTAATTTAATTTATTTATTTTTAAAAATTTGACCAGAAAGACAGAGAGAGAGAGAGAAGGAAAGTGAGGAGTCAAGCCGCTGGGTCTGAGATTTGAACTGTGGTCAGCCATGGGGAGTCCAGTGCCGTAACCACCATGCCAACTGCTGGCCTTATATATATATATACTTTAAAAAATTTTTCCTAGAGGGTTCATGTGCTCATCAGAGAGCTACAGAGAGAGAAAAGGAGGGAAAGTGAGAAAGCACCCTACATATAGGGGATAGTCATACCTCAATCTTTTCTCCTCCATTTCTTTTTTGGGGATTTTAGGCACGCATACACCTGTACCTGGAGGGGTTTTTTAAGCTGCCAAGTTTTCAACTTGAACCATGCAGTTGGCCATGTGGGATCCAGCCAACTTAACCATCATGGCACCAAGTGGCTGGAGGTCATACTGAATATATCTTTTTTTTCTGGAGAGGTTTTATTTTTATTTATTTATTTAGTTAGTTATGCACTCACCAGAAAGAGAGGAATTACCCCAAAGGGGGGATGGCCACACTGCAATCCCTTCTCCATTCTCCTCTCATGATCTTAGGCATGCACGCACATGTGTCTGGTGTGATTTAAGCGCCGGGTCTGGGACGCGAACTGCGGTCGACTACGTGGGAGTCCAGCATCGTAGCCATTATGCCATCTACTGGTCCTAGTACTGAATATATCTTTTTTTTTTTTTTTGGAGAGGTTTTCGCTGTAGGGCGCGTGCGCTCGCCAGACAGACAGAGAAAGAGACATAGAGACAGAAAGCGAGAAATCACCTCCCAGGGGGGATGGTCACGCCGCAATCCCTTCTCCTCCATTCTCCTCTCGGGATCCTGGGCACGCACGCACACGCGCCCGGCATGAGTTTTAAGCCACCGGATCTGGGACGTGAACCACGGTCGACTACGTGGGAGTCCAGCGACATAGCCACTACGCTAACTGCTGGTTCCCAGTACTGAATATATCTTAACTACCATTGTAAATGAGGAAGAAAATGCTCCTCCATTATTTCACATTTGCCTTTCATTAGTTATGTATTTATGCATCATTGGCTTTTATAGTCTTTAGACATATTTATGTAAGTATAACTAAAGCTAATGTGCATTCTTTATGGATTGGTTCATATACATAAAAATGAATATAATTTACATTGTGATTATGTAGATGTTACTCACTGTAGAACACAATCCTGTGAAACCAAACCTATATCTCTTGGAAAAGAATGTTCTATTTTTTTTATACTACATCATTTACTTAATCATGCTTCGTTTTGATTTGCTTCATATATATATTTTAATTTCCAGAGGGCATGTGCAACCACTAGGGGGAGATAGAGGAAGAAAGCACCCCACAGTGGGAAATGCTCATACCTCAGTCTCTTCTCCATTTCTCTGTCCTTTTGGGATTTGGGGCACATGTGCACATGAGCCTGGCATATTGTTCAAGCTGCTGACTCTGGAACTTGGACCATGGTTGACCATGTGGGATCTGGCTCCCTTTGACCATTTGGCTATAGAGCTGGCCTTTGCTTCGTGGTTTTTTTTTTTTTTTTTTTTTGCTATAGGGCGCATGTGCTCACCAGAAAGGCAGAGAGAGACAGAGAGACAGAAAGCGAGAAATCACCCCCCGAGGGGGATGGCCATGCCGCAATCCCTTCTCCTCCATTCTCCTCTTGGGATCTTGGGTATGCACGCACATGTGCCTGGCATGAGTTTAAGCCACTGTATCATCCAGAATCTCAAAGGTGATTGGGTGGGCTGGTGGCAGGCTGCTGGGACCTGAACAGATGGCTTGCATGAAAAGCCGGGTTTGTGGCTCTGGTCAGAACGCTACTGCCCTGGGTCACTGAGTGCCAGCCCAGGCCTGCTCCTTCTCAGTGGTGGAGAAAACTTGGGATCTCTCCTAGACCAGAGATCTGACTGCCTCTTCAGTCAGTATCCAAAGGAAAAAACTCTTAGCCTCAGTCCCACTCCCTGTTGTGTGGCAATCTAGGCTTGGTATCCTTCCTCTCTCGGAGAGCCTCCACTTTGCTACGCGGGCCAGTAGAGTGTGGAGCTGATGCAGCCTCTGGTTCAGGTGGCAAAGGTCCAATAACATCTCCATCTTCGTTTTCTCCTTTTGTTCCATCTTCTTTTGATTTTTTCCATCTTTTTCTGTTGAAATTTGCAGTCTTGCTTTTAACATGGCCTTTCTATTTCCTTTGTGTTTTCTTGTTTTGTTTTCTGATCTTTGTCTGTTTATGCAGCATCTCTGAAGTTTTTCTTTGCTTTTTTCTCAACTCTTTGTCTTGGGCAAAGGCAAAATAATCACACCAAGTTGCCAGGCCTCATTTTCCTGAATGTCTTCATAATGTATGGGCCCCATTGGCCTCTTCAGGGCCTCCCTCTTTTCTTCCCATTGTTGGCGCTGAAGTTCTTTCCTCATATCTTCAGACAACAAAGTTTTCTCATTAGTGGGCCTGATGAAAAGTCTCCCCTGAAGATTTTTGTCCATCTCCAGCAGATCTGGCTCAGCCTCTCTCACATAGCGCCATATCGCCCTAAGGAGTTCATATAATCCACCCATTCTTCGCTGGGGTCCTGGGGAGGAGGTGTGTCTTTCAGAAATATTTTCTTCTTCATCATCCCTTTTTCTTGCTTTGTGGGAATCTGTGTTGGCACCAAATGCCTCCATTTGTTTGCATTTGTCTATGATCTGCAGGAAATCTACGAGGTACATACCCTCCATTTTTTCATCTGTAAAGTCTCCTTGGTCATTTTTTCATATAATTTGGCTTTTTCTTCCAATTTTTCCCTTGCGTTGTCTACTGTCTTCTGTTCCTCTCCTGTTCGGCATCCTTCTCAGCTTGATTTGAAACTCTCATGTTCTGTTCACTCCAGATACTTGGTTTCTTATAGTTGCCTTTGGATTCCCCCAAACCCCAGAATCTTTCAGAAGCTTCTCTTGTTTGAATTCTACTTGTTTTTGGAAAAGCTCAACTTTAAGATCTACCAACGAAGAGCCCACGACATCCAAATACTTTTTCTTTTTCCTCGGTCTGTTGTGCCAGGGTGTGCCGAAGAACAGCCTTCAGGATCCCTGCAGTCCTCACTTGCTTCCTTCTGGTGCCTTCCCGCTCTTTTTATGTGTACTGAGCGCTCTCCAGACATGTTACCTGCTATTATTTTGCTTTTTATTGTATTCCTGGATGAGTTTCACTGTTAACTCCCATCTTTCACTTTCTTGGGTATTTCTTTATGTTTGCTGGATTAAGTCTTTAAGTCTTTTTCTAAATGGATACATGTGAAGTAATATTGCATGTATGACACTGTATTTTGCCCTCATGTATGATTTACATGTTTGTTTGTTTTTTTTAAGAGGTTTTTGCTATAGGGCACATGAGCTCACTGAAAAGACAGAGAGAGACAGAAAGTGAGAAATCACCCCCCAGGGGGGAATGGCCACACCACAGTCCCTTCTCCATTCTTCTCTCTGGATTTTGGACACTCTTGCACTGTGCCCAGTGTGACTGTAAGCCGCTGGGTCAGACTCGCCGCATCTGGGCCTCAAACCCTGGGTTTTGTAGTCCAAACCTATCAACATTCTTTTCAGAACCTTGGCAGCTTTTTTTCTGTGTCTTCTAGTGTACAGTGTTGCACAAGACAAGTCTTAATTCCAGTCAACTATTAGTTTTTTAAAATTGGTAACATTGTTTTTCTTTCTGGAAGCTTTTAAGAGTCTTCCCTTCCCTTTTCTTCTCTTCCCCTCCCCTCCCTTCCCTCTCCTCCTCTCTTCTCTTTTCCCCTTGCTTGGTATAGGGGATAGATGCTCACCAGAGAGAGAGAGAGAGAAGAGAAGAAAGTGCTCCCTGCCCCATGAGGAATAATTACACCACAATCTTTTCTCCTGCATCTTTTTTCTTTTTAGGATTTTGGGCACGCAATTTTTTAAAACTTAATTTTTTATTATCATAATCTCTTTTATATTACATTGAATCATGTACATCTTTACAGTGTATTATATATTTTTTCCCCAGCATGGTTACCATGCATATCAATCAAGACATAGACATTACTATCCTTATCATCATTTTTTTTTTTTTGACAATTTTTTTTTGAAAGGTTTCTGCTATAGGGTGAGTGTGCTCACCAGAAAGACAGAGAGAGACTGAGAGACAGAAAGCGAGAAATCACCCCCCAGGGGGGATGGGCCGTGCCACAATCCCTTCTCCTCCATTCTCCTCTCGGGATCTTGGGCACGCACACACACGCGCCCAGTGTGAGTTTTAAGCCACTGGGTCCGGGATGCGAACCGCAGTGGACTACATGGGAGTCCAGCGACATAGCCATTATGCTAACTGCTGGTCCCAAGAGAATGTAATTTGTCTTCAGTTCACATGCTCTTGACTAGCAGGCTTTTGCTTGTGTTTCAGATTGAGATTTTTGGACTTGGTCTTTTTAGTTAGTATTAGAATGAGTCGAGACTTTGAGACCATTGGGATGATTTTGTTTGTATAAAAAACATGAACCTTGGGGGCCAAAGTAGAGTATTATGGTTTGAATCATGGTTTGTCCCCCAGAGTTTCATGTTTTGGAATTCAGTCTTGGTGGGTGGTGATTGGATGGCTCCCAGAAATTCATGGGTTGAGACTTGATGATATTGATTGTATCCTGAAAAATATTAAGCAAAAACATAGTTCCTTTTGGTGCCCAGAGTGAGGCCTTTGGGTGTGATAATGTCATTAGGATGGGATTTCTGCGACTGAGTTATACCAGGTAATAAGCAAAAGAAAGAGACTAGAATGGCCGAGAGAAAGCTGTGTGGGTGCAGACCACATACTGCCCTGCTGGAAGTTCTGCCTTTTACCATTTGTGATACTTTTAGACTTTCCGAACACCATGTAGGATCCAGCAGCCTTAACTACCACCCCACTGGCTGGCCCCATGAAAGACATTTATTATTTCTTATAGAGTGTTTTTGATCTCTAGCATTAAAAACAACAACAACGACAAAAATTCTAAGAATTTGTTTCAGGCCAGCCAGTGGTTAAGGCAGCTGGATCCCACATGACTCATCTGTGTGGTTTGAGTCTCAGACCTGGTCGTTTGAAAATGCCAGATGTGTGGGTGTGCATGCCCAAAAATCCCTAGAGGAGAATGGAAGAGAAGGTGTGACTATCCTTCATGGGGGAGTGCTTTCTTATTTTCCCTCTCTTGTTCTCTCTCTGGTGAGTACACATGCCTTCTAGAAAAAAAAAAAAAAAAAGACTTTCCATTTCACTGCTTACAGTATCTACTGTCCTGGCGTGTTCTATTTTTTTCCCATAGAACTCTTAACATATTAATCATAGTTATTTGAAATTCTCAGTCTGATAAGTCTAACATCCGTGCCATATTTAAATCTGGTTCTGTTGGTTACTCTGTGTCTTCAAACTGTATTTTTTTTTCCTTTTAGTAAGCCTTATAATTTTTTGTTGAAAACTGGGTGTGAGAACCAGCAGTTAGCGTAATGGCTATGTCGCTGGACTCCCACGTAGTCGACCGCGGTTCGCATCCCAGACCCGGTGGCTTAAAACTCACGCCGGGCGTGTGTGCGTGCGTGGCCAAGATCCCGAGAGGAGAATGGAGGAGAAGGGATTGCGGTGTGGCCATCCTCCCTGGGGGGTGATTTTTTGCTTTCTATCTCTCTGTCTCTCTGTCTATCTGGTGAACGCACACTCCCTGTAGAAAAAACATCTACAAAAAAAAAAAGAAGAAAGAAAAAGAAAACTGGGTGTAATGTACTGGGTGAGAGGAACTCTGGTAAATAGACTCTTAGGTGCATGGCATTAAGGTGTGAGGAGAGAGTAAACACCCTATACTCCTGTTGTTAGGTTTCAGTTTTTTTAATTTTTATTTATTTATTTATTTTGGCCATAGGGCACATGTACTAGCTGGAAGAACAAAGAGGAAGTGAGAAATCCTCCCCCAGAGGGGATGGCCATGCCACAACTCCCTCTCCTTCACTCTCCTCCTGGGATTTTGGGTACACATGCACACATGCATGCCCAGCATGAGTTTCAAGCTGCCAGGTATGAGACTTGAACTATGGTCGGCCATGTGGGTGTCCAGTGCCTTAACCACCATACTGCCTGCTGGCCCCAGGTCTCAGTGAGCCTGTGCTCCTTGGTGTTGAACTTTACGAGTTCTCCCCCCCCCCACGCCCCCCCAAGGTCAGACTGGATAGCTAGAATGGGGTAGAGTTGGGTATTCCCTTTTTCTGGGTTGGTTAGGTTATGGTAAAACTCCAGGTTAGGTTCTGGTAAAATAGTTTCTCTTGAATGCTTTGAATACCGCCCCCACCCCCATTCACATGTTGAGATCCCCCTCCCCGCCAATTCCCATGTTGAGATTGGCTGTGTTAGAATTAAGAGAGTAAAACTTAGTCTGAGTGTGGTGTTGAAAGGTGAGGCCTTTGGAAGGAGATTAGATGAAATTTGTTGGGGTAGTCCTTTGCCTCTATCCAGAGCTAAAACTTGGTGGGTTTGTAGAGAAGGAGTGGACAGAGAGACTCATGGACTCAGGTGTTAGAATGTAGCCAGAAGACCCTTACAGATGTGGCCCTGGACCTGGAACCTCTAAACCATGAGCTGAATAAACCTCTACTTTTAGAATTTACCCAGTTTTAGGCATTTTATGTTATTAACAACAGAGTGAACTAGAACAATAGGCTTTGTTAAGAAGAGCACAGTTTTGACGTATTTCTTTCTTTCTTTTCTTTTTTTTTTTTTGGAGAGGTTTTTGCTATAGGGCACATCACTCGTCAGAAAGACAGAGACAAAAAGCGAGAAATCACCTCCCGGGGGATGGCCACGCCGCAATCCCTTCTCCTCCATTCTCCTCTTCAGATCTTGGGCATGCACGCACATGCGCCTGGCGTGAGTTTAAGCCACTGAGTCTGGGACTAGAACTGCGGTCAACTACATGGGAGTCCGGCAACATAGCCATTACACCAGCTGCCTGTCCCAAGTTTTGGCCTATTTTGAAATGGTTCCCTTTTCTCTTTTCCCCTGCTGGAGGCCTAAGGGGATTTTTCTCCTGATTCGCTGTGAGAACCTGGTAGAGCTCCTGGACATGAAAGTCACAATGGAGAGAGACAGAGAAGGAAGAGGGAGAGTAAAAGTGAGAAAGCACCCCCCAGGGATGATCATCACTCCTTAGTCCTTTCTCCTCCATTCTACGCACACATACTCGGCATGTTTTTCAAGCTGCCAGGTCCGAGCCTCATCTGTCCAGTCAGCAGTGTGGGTCCTGCCCCCTTAACCACCATGCCACCTGGCTGGCCTGAAGGGGGAGCCCTTTACTAATTTATTTCTCATCTTGATTTTATTGTGTTACAATAAGATAGCTCTGTAAAACTCACAGTGTTTGAAAGTATGTCATCCCAAGTTTATTTACTTTTTTAAATGTAAGTTTGAACTGAAGCAGATTTGTTTGTCTGAATACTCAGTGATTGACTGAGTATTTCTGTCTTTCTCCTCAGTATTTAGACCATGAGACCATTTCAGCCACATTCATCGACAGCAGTGGGCAGTTTGCTTCCTCCCAGCTGACAGTAGTTAGCCGGAATCCCTACTGTGGCTATGAGCACCAGACTCTGTCCAGCCGGGAGCGTGTGGAGGAGGACTCGTTGCTGGCTGCCTTGCAGTGGCAGGTGCCTGACATGGGCCTGGTCCCATTTGTGAAGAGCACTGACCCTTCTTCCAGCTACTTTGTCATCTTGAACTCTGCAGCCTACTTTGAGGTGGGAAGCCAGTTGGAGGTGCTGGTTCATGTTCATGATTTTCAAAGAAAGCCCAAGAAGTATGGTGGAGACTACCTGCAGGCCAGAATCCACTCTCCTAGGCTACAGGCAGGCGCTGTGGGCAGAGTAGTAGACTACCAGAATGGGTTTTACAAGGTGTTTTTTACTTTGCTCTGGCCAGGCAGAGTTAAAGTGTCTGTATCTCTGGTCCACCCCAGTGAAGGAATCAGAGTTCTTCAGCACTTACAGGAAGAGAAACCAGACAGGGTCTATTTCAAGAGTCTCTTCCGTTCAGGAAGAATTTCTGAAACCACTGAGTGCAACGTTTGTCTTCCTGGGAGTCTGCCCTTATGTAACTTTACAGATCTCTACACTGGAGAGCCTTGGTTCTGCTTCAAACCAAAGAAGCTCCCTTGCAGCAGCAGAATTAATCATTTCAAAGGTGGCTACCTGAAGGGCCTCCTAACAGCAGCAGAGAGTGCTTTCTTCCAGAGGTATGTGCTCCTTCTCTTAGGGGGTAATTTAAAGAGTGTTTTTTTCCCGTGGTCCTTGTCCCATTTAAGAGACTTTCTTATTTTGAGTATGTGTTCCTTATAACTCTCTTTGAGTCAATTTGGAAGAGGTGATATATAAAAATAAACTCAGACTTGTATTTTTTATTAGTGTTTGTATATATGTATGTATATATATGTATATATATTTAGAAAGAGGGTCTTGTCATTTTGTCCTGGCTGACCTTGAACTTTTGATCCTGCCCCAGCCTCCCAAGTAAGACTACAGGCATGTGCCACTGTACCAGGGTATTAGTGAATATTTTCAAAAATGCAACTTTGTGCTTGTCCAAGTTAAAATGAAAGACATTTTACTTTTGAATTTTTGTTCTTTACCCTCAGACCTGTGTTTTACTTTAGAACTACAAGGCATATTTATAGCTAAATAGGTAAGGTCACTTATTCACAGAACAGATTTCTAAAAATCATCTAAGAATAGGGTTGCTAGTGGTCTAGCAGTAGGGCTGCTATTTAAAATTTGTGTTTAATAAACTAAAACATTTTGGGTTGGTCCCATGGCTTAGTGGTTAAGGAACTAGATCCTACATGGCCAACCTTGCAGTTTAAATCCTGGCCCTGGAGGCTTCTAAAATACCTTGGGGATGTGTGTGTACATGCCTCAAATTCTGACAAGGTGGAGAAATGGAGAAGGGAGTTTGGCTTGACCGTGCTCTACTGTGGGGTACTTTCTGCCTCTCCCTCTCTGTTTCTCTGTCTCTCTCTGGAGAGTGCACATGCCCTCTGGCAAATTAAAAACGAAGCCAAACAAAAAACAAAAATAATTTTTAAGTGACATATGCTAGTTTTTTCTTTTAAAGCTAGTGTCTTGCTATGTTGCGCTCCTCCTTCCACAGCCCCCTGAGTAGCTGGAACTAATGCCTGTATCTCCACAGCAGGCTTTTTAGTGTGGGTCAGGAATCTAATTTGGACCTCCCATGTGGCCCTAGCCTGCTGAGTAATAGTGTCTGTGAATAGGTGCTACACTACTGGACTGACATGTATTCGTTTTTAAAATCTTTTAGTATTTATTGATCAAAAAATGACTGAGTATGTCACCATTGCTAGGGTGACTTAATAAGCATAGGAAGTCAGGAATACCATAGGAAACTATGTTAAAATTATTATAGTATTGTGCTCAAATTCTTATTTTGAATATAAGCATAAAACTTTTTTAGCATACTAATATATGGGATAATGTATAGAACAGAATGTATGGGATCAGTATGAATTAATTTTTTTTTTTTTTTTTTTTGCTATAGGACGCGCGCGCTCGCCAGACAGACAGAGAGAAACAGAGAGACAGAAAGGATGTGAACCAGAAGTTAGTGTAATGGCTATGTCGCTGGACTCCCACGTAGTCAACCGCGGTTCGCGTCCTGGACCCGGTGGCTTAGAACTCACGCTGGGCACATGTGCGTGTGTGCCCAAGATCCTGAGAGGAGAATGGAGGAGAAGGGATTGCAGCGTGGCCATCCCCCCTGGGGGGTGATTTCTCGCTTTCTGTCTCTCTGTCTCTGTCTGTCTGGTGAGCGCATGCGCCCTATAGCAAAAACCTCTCCAAAAAAAAGAAAGCAAGAAATTCTAGCACTGAAAACAAAAATTCCTATGAATCCAGAAGGATAAAATAATGTCTTATTACTTGCATATTCTGGGTGAGGTTGGTGGATAGCACATTGTAGAAGAACATAGCAACAGTCTAGGAGATCAGGAGATGGCCTAATGGTTATGTCACTGGACTCCCACATAGTTGACTGTAGTCTGAGTCCCCGACTCGGCAGCTTATGCTCACACTGGGCATGTGTGCGTGCATACCTAAAATTCTGCGAGGAGAATGGAGGAGAAGGGATTGTAACATGGCCTTTCCCCCTGGGGAGTGATTTCTTGCTTTCCGTCTCTCTTTGTCTCTCCAGTGAGCACATGTACCTTATAGCAAAAATCTCTCTTAAAAAAAAAAATCTATATACCTGGGTGTTTGCTGGGAAGACAGTGTCTGAGGTGTTAAAGTTTTTGGAACCGAAACATTTGATAGAGTCCTGATCATTGATTTTCATTTTCCCATCTTGTCCTCTGCTAAGGTTCTGAAATATTTTATCAGGCTATAAAAAAAGAGAGCAAGACAGAAATTGATAAATTGTTTTGTTAGTTTTTTGCTATAGGGTGTGTGTGTGTTTCCTGGAGAGGCAGTAAGGAGGAAAGTGAGAACTCACCCTCCATTGGGATGGCCATACCTCAGTCCCTCTCTTCCATTCTCCTCCTGGGAATTTGGGCACACATGCACAGACACCCAGTGAGTCTGCTGTGTTTTTCAAACTGCCAGGTTTGGGACTCGAACTACGCTATTGACCATTTGGGTCTACCTACCTTAACCAGTACGCCATTTACCTGACCAGAAAATGTACTTTGGATTTGCCTTATTTTTTTACATATACCTAGATTGAGGTCAAGTATTTTTGCAGGAAAATTGTAGAGAAAATTTTCCCGCAAGTATTTTTATATAAAATTGTATTTTTCAGCAAAACTATTATGGAAAAATAAATTATATATTTTTTCTTACAATAAAACTCTAAGCCCATAAAAGAAGTTTATATATACTCTCTTAAAAGTCATGTTCTCTCATAAATATTATTAAACTATAAATTTTTTTTTTTTTTTTTTTTTTTTTTTTGAGAGGTTTTTCGCTATAGGGCGCGTGTGCTCGCCAGACAGACAGAGAGAGACATAGAGACAGAAAGCGAGAAATCACCCCCCAGGGGGGATGGTTACGCTGCAATCTCTTCTCCTCCGTTCTCCTCTCGGGATCTTGGGCACACACGCACATGCGCCCGGCGTGAGTTTTAAGCCACTGGGTCCGGGACACGAACCGTGGTTGACTACATGGGAGTCCAGCGACATAGCCATTACGCTAACTGCTGGTTCCCTAAAATTCTATTCTTTAATGTAGCTAGCCTGATATATTTCCTTCATTAGATGTTTTTTGTCTGTCTCCTCTGTTAAAATGTTAGTTCCACAAAGGAGGAGAGGCTTTTTTTTTTTTTTAACTGTTATAGCTCTAGGATATCGGACAGTGTCTAGAACAGGGTAGCAGCTTCACAAGTATTTAGATGATTGAATATTTTCTGAAATCAGTGAAATAAGAAAAAATCTTGACTGCATATCAAGAGTTTGAAAAGTTAACATTCTATTTCTTGGTTTGTTTTTGGTCTAAGTGAAAAAGGCCTGGGACCAGCAGGTGGCATTATAGTTAAGGTTCTAGACTTCTACATGGCTGTCTGTGGTTCTAATCTTGGACCAGGTGGCTTGCTTTCTCTCTTTCTCTCTTCCTCTCTCTGGTTAGCACATGTGCCCTATGGCAAATTAAAATAAGTAAATATTTTTCATAAAGAAAAAGGCCTATTTATTGTGACCCAGTCTCTGCAGTAATTACGCTAGGTTTTCCATAGGGCAGGTGCCACCACACCCAATTACACTGGGTTTTCAGTATTCTTCTCCTGGACTTTATCCTCCCCCAGTTTTTCAAAAGTGTTTACTAAGCGTTGTTTAGGGCCTGTGATAAATGTGAACACCATGAAGGTGAAAGAGGCATCAGCCATCTTTTCGAGCAGTGTATATTTTAGTAGGGAGAAAGACACTACAGAGTGATAGTGATGATGGAGTATGTACCTGGGGTAAGTGTCTTGAGCAGGACTCATCTCAGATTTAGGCAAGGTTTAAGAATTGGATACAGGACTTAATGCTGCTTAAACTTGCAGCCTGAAAACTAGGTAATGACAAAAGAGACACCCTTCTCAGTGCCAGCCATCTCTGAGTCCAAGGTGAGTAAGTAATTCAAACCAGTGCCGGTTACTTGGGAGTTCGCACTCGGAGAACTGGCTAAGCAGTATGCAGCACAGTGAAAAATGACTAGGAATATGGCTAAGTCCTCTTCAGTTTATCCAAGTAACCTACCTTTTACAAGACCGCTAATGCATTAGGTATTAATTGTATTGGTTAACCCTTACAAATATATTTTGTTATAATAAATGTCTGTGAAATTATGTCCATTTTTTTCACTTGCAAATAAAGAAATGTAACCGAAAATAATGTCCCTAAATTTAAGCTTGTGCTTTTTTATTCTTCTTAAAGTGGTGTCAATATCAAAATGCCAATCAACTCCAGTGGACCTGATTGGGTGACTGTGATTCCCAGGAGAATAAAAGGTAAAAATAAAAGGAATGAGCTCAATGATTTGTTGTTTTCTTGCTAAGTGGGTTGAGGCTCTTGCCATTCACTGATGCTGCAAAAACTTTTTTTCCCTTGAGGCCAGCATGTGGCATGGTGGTTAGGGGGCTGGACTCTCACATGGTTGACAGTGGTTCAAATCCTGGACCTGGCAGCTTGAAACTCATGCCAGGCATGTATGTATGCATGCCCAAAATACTAAGAGGAGAATGAAGGAGAAGGTATTGTGGCGTGGCCATCCCCCTGGCGAGGTGGTTTCTCATTTTCTCTCTCTGTCTTTCTATGTCTCTGGTAAGTGCACACACCTTATAGCAAAAATCTCTTAAAAAAAAAACAAAAACTTTTCTTCTCTTTAATATGCCATGGTTACTTCTGGGTACACAGTATTTTAAGAGTTTTCAATTGAATGTCAATTGTTTTAAAAATCTGGAGATACATCTGTAAATGAAGACTTCTGGTTTTTCATGACAAAAGAAAATCACAATTTGATTGATGTTAAAATAAGTGTTTGATTGAAAAAAATTAGTTAGACTTGTTTTTATGTAATTCTGAATTTTGCTATTTATGCTCATGTAAAAGTTGTCTTTTTCCTGTATCCTCCACTTCTGTTTGTTTTTTTCAAGAGCCTTTAAAGCAGTGTTGTCCAATGGGGTACCCACTAGCCACATGTGGCTATTTAAATTTAATTAAAATTAAATAAAAATAAGCACTCAGCTCTTCAGGTACATGTATTTGATAGCAGTGTCTGGCTGTTGGCTATCATGTTGGATACCATTTTATATAGACCCTATCCATCATTGTAAAACATTCTGCTGGGCATCACTGCTCTAGCAGTATTCAAGAACAAATATGGAAATTTAAAAATCAAAACATCGGGTTGATGAATGGTGTCTGTCCTCAAAGTACGGTCTCTGGGTCAACAGTATCAGCATTACCAGAGGACTTGCTAGAACTGAAAATTCTCAGGTTCTACCTCAGACTGCTGAACTAAGCTCAGGCTGGTGGGACCCAGCCCTCTGTGTTTCAGCAGACTTTTCAGGTAATTCTTATTATTAGTGTAGGACGTTATTAATGATAAAAGAACAAAATTCAGGGGAACAAAATGAATGTATTATGTTTTCACAGGATGGACATATATATTTGTAAAATTTAGCTATGATTTTTTTCCCCTTTCTGCTAGGAGGTGCCATAGTTATTTATTGGAAGAAGAAAACAATGAAACAGCAAACACATTTCTTAATAAGTTCAGTTTGTTAAAATCTTGTTAAATCATCTAGGTCAAGGGAAAGTAAAAATAATCAAAGAGGGTCCCTGGAGGAAAAACTTGTGTCTGATAACTGGGAGACCACTTGAGAGGGGACAGGGAGGAATTCATGTTCTGAAGAGAAGGAACCCTGACCCCATTGCTTCTCTTCCCTCTCACCCACTGAACCCCACCAGAAACTACCAGGACACCTGGAGTAAAAGCTTCAAGTTCAGTAGTCACTCTCTCTCAAATATAAAAAGCAGTTATAATTCAACTGAACACAGGAACTTGTTTGCAAAGTTACGGGGAACCTAGACAGTGTATAAAAAGTTAGGTTAAGGATGATTTTGTGCTTTTGTTGTGGGTGATTTGTGCTATGATGGTTTTTGGAAAGAAAGGATGAACATTATTAAGGAGGCTTATGCAGAGGGCAGGCAAGGTCCATGTAGCTGTTGAAAGCATATTAATAGTATCCTACATAGCACATGTTGCCAACACTTTTGCCACAGGAGCAATATATATAATACATAAATCATAAGGTGGTTATTAGCCTTGTGTGAGCAGTGGGGAAGGAATTGAAGAGTAAGGACCATCTCAATAAGGGCAGCTTTTCCTTAGTTCCTACTGCTTTGTTACCTAGAAGGAAAAACCCATTGCATCCAGATCTGTGGATGTTTGTTATAAGTGCCAGTGGGTACATGGCACTTGGCAGAGAGAGATGGAGGGATGTATGTGTGTGTGTGAGCACCCTCCAATGGGAAGTGATGAAATCTCAATCCTTTTTCCTTTCTCTCTCAAAATCCTGTAGAGATTTTGGGAATGCACACATGCACTTGCTCCCGTTATATTTTCAAGCTACTAGGACTGGGATTTGAACTGTGGTCAGCCATGTGGAATCCAGTTTCCTTAATCACTAGGCTATGGGGCTGGCTCTCTGAATTTTTTTTTTTCATGAAAAATCAGAAATCTTAATTTTCAGATAAACTTCCAGATTTTAAAATATTAACATTCAATCTAAACTTTAAAAATATTGTGTGGACTAGATAAAATTTGTGGCCCACATGCAGCTGCTATTCTATACCTCTGGTCTTTACTATTGCATGAATCCAGTCTTGGCTAATGAGGATTCCAGTCTTTCCTAATGAGGAGCTAGATTTGATTTACTTGAACTTAATAAATTTAGAGGCTACATACAAGAAGCATCATTACTGAAAATACTTAGCTTTTATCATCTGGTCTCAATCCCACAGCCAGGGTGTCAGTAGACATGGTGTCATCAGTTTTACTGCTTTCTAAACTTGTTCCTATCTGACATCCTCAGGAGACCCCATCTCACTACCATATCCATCCATCCATCCATCCATCCATCCATCCATCTCTTTCTTTTTATAATTTACTCTATGGCACTTGCCATAGAGAGGGAGGAGGAGAGGAAGAGAGGGGAAGGGAAAGTGAAAAGGCACCCTCTGGGGGAATGGCCAAGCTATAATCCCTTCTCCATTTTCCTCTCAGGATTTTGGGCACACATGCACATACACTTGTGTTTTTCAAGCTATTGGGTCCAGGACTTGAACCACATAGTTGGTCATATGGGATCCAACCTCCTTAACCACCACTGGCTGGTCCCATATCCACATTTATTACAACCCCAACTATCTGGCATGGCCACTTTGTAATGTCCCTGGATGTCTCTTGGAATGGTTGGTGGGGAGGACTTTTGAGTGATTTGCCTGTACTGGAAGGGTCTTGGAGATCAGCTGGGAAATGGCTGTGGGTTTGTGATGTACTATTTTGGTTAGAGAAAAGACAGATTCAGTAACTGGTGAGGTTTTTGATGGATTTTTAGAGGAAGAAAATAGCTGTGTATCAGTAAGAGCAGAATAACCTGGCTTTGAATGAGGAAATAATCTTGTAGCAGGTAAATAATTGCAAAGAAACAAGAAAGGAAATTGCTTTGTAAAATATTGTAGAGCCCAGCTTAGCAGAACTTCACTGTAGTGAACAGCTGGGGGCAGTCAAAGGTCCTAAATCAAGGCTCATACTTCTCCTTTCCTTCCTTTTCTTCTTCTATGCTAACATTCTCTTTTCACTTATTTGCTTAAACTTTCACCCACTAATTTCAGCATTCATCAGATCTTAACCTATAGTAATAATTTCTGTGGCATCCAAGGGCAACTTTATTCTCTCAATATTTATTAGTTGGAAATTTTCTATGAAAAGAGTTCCTTCTTATGCATTTGTTTGCTTATAGTAGTGTAGACTCATGATTATTTCATTCTGCGAGGTATAATTTAATTCAATAAACCTCCCTCCCCCCAAAATAATTACTCTGATTTTGGCATTTTGGCTTCTGGGTCCTTTTGACATACTTACATCTCTGTCTCTTTCTCTCTCTTGTTTTTTCCCCTCTGTGTACTTCCTTACTTTCAGGCACTACAAAATAGTTCAGACTTGGGGCTAGCATGTGGCCTGGAGGTTAAGGTGGCTGGATCCCACATGGCCGACTGAGTGGTGTGAGTCCTAGACCTGACAGCTTAAAAAAAAGCACCAGGCATGTATATGTGCAAGCCCAAAATCCCAAGAGGAGAAATGAAAGAAGAGAACGCATGTGGCATGACCATGCCCCCTGTCTCCTCAAGGTGATCACTTTCTCTCCCTTCCCCATCCTCCCCCTAGCAAGTGCACACACCCTTTAGCAAAATTTAAAAAGACAAACAAAAACTTCATGCTCATCTTGTATTGTTTTTTGGCTAGCCCTAGAAAGATATATATTCTTTTTCCTTTTATTATTTGACTTTATTTTTTCTTATGAAATTTTATTATTTATGTATTAGCTAATTAATTTTCTTATAAGATAAAATTATTCTGTGATAGTTAATTTGATGGTTTGCTTGAGCTTGCCAGTGCTACTGCCGTGCATGGTTATAATTCTAGTCAAATACAAAGTAATAGCAGGCTAGATGGTGGCATAGGGCTGGGGGTAGGTCATGGTGTTGAGAACTTACTGCAGGTGCTCTCTCTTTTTTTTTCTGTTTCTTTCACTTGTAGAAGACAAAAATATCTTTTTACAAAAGGGCAATGAAACAGTTTTTAATTAGGATAGACTGTCTTATCAAGGACAAATGTCTTGTTTCTGACAGGCTTTTCCAATAACATAATTACTACTAAATTTTTATTAGCACTTGTATCGTGGTCCCAAATCATCATAGCTAACTGGATTGGGGATCTTGATGGATTCTAACCTCATCAACAACTTGAACTCACAGTTTTGCAGGGAGCTTACTGAGAGTTTGGGGTAAGAGCAGAACTAATAGTGGCCCGACCTTGGTGGCATATGCAGTAGTCTATTAAACTGCTGTGTTGGAAGCCACATGGCTATCTGTGGTCAGCCTGAACACACTTGAAGTGCATACACACGCAGGATCCTGAGCTGAAGGGTTCGGGAATGATTGCAGCATGACAGGACGGTCAAGAGTACCTGTTTCTCTTGTGCATACATATACTTCTCTTTCATAAATAAAAATAAACTTAAAAGACTACATTTAGCAGTAAATAAACATATGAACATAGCCCTCACTATTTTTCTTTGAGGAATATTTCATATACAGTAGAGCACACATTATAGTATATAGTACAGTGAAGTTTTACATTTGTAAATGTCTTTGTTGACTGTGGTGGATGGAATACTAAGAAGACTCCCAGTGATCCATGCTTTTGAGTGTGGAAGGGCAAAAATGATGGAAATTACTCCCATGATTTGATTATTACCTAATAAAGTTGACCTTAAGAGAAAGAAAAATAATATCCTGGGTAGACTGGACCTTATCAGATAAGCCCTTAACAGAGACTAGGCTCTTTCTAAAGAAAGATTCAAAGTGTGAGAAGCGTTCTATATGATGGAGATTATTATTATTGTTATTATTACTTAAATAAAGAAGGACACATAGCAATTCCTGGCTACAACCTGCAAGAAAACAAGAAACCGAGTCTGAAAACTAAGAGACTGAATTTGGTCAGCAACTTCAGTAAGATTTCTGAAGGCTCTTCTCCAGAGAACACAGCCTTGCTGACACTCTGATTTTTAATTTGTGAGGCCCTGAGCAGTGAACTCAGCTACCCTCTGCCTTGGACCACTGATCTACAGAGCTATAGAATAACAGTGTTTCTTATTTTATTGTTTTCTATTTTAGCTCTTTTGCTATAGGGTGCATGCACTTACTGGGGAGAGACAGAGAGGGAAAATAAGAAATCCTCCAGGGGGGATGGCCATACTGTAATTTCTTCTCTTTTATTCTCCTTTAGGAATTTTGGGCACACATCCACACTCATCCAGCATGTGTTTGAAGCACTCAGGTCCCGGACTCATACTACACAACTGGCTATGTGGGATCCAGAACCTTAATCACCATGCCACCTACTAGCCCAAATGTCCCATTTTTAAACCACTAAATTTGTGATGATACAGCAATAGAAAACTAAAAAAAGTAATTACAATTTAGGTCAAGATATAGACTATTTGTAATATAGAGAATAGTTCCAGGATTTCAATATAACCCTCTACTGTTATGTAAGTTTTCACTCTGTCACAGTATTGAATTCTCACAAGTGTTAAAAAATAACTAGTAGTAACAGGGTCAGCAGATGGCATAGTAGTTACTTCACTGAACTCCCACATAACTGAAAATGGTTCACGTCCCAGACCCAATTACTTGAAACTCATTCTGTGCATGTATGTGTGTGTGTGTCTAAGATCCCAGGAGGAGAAGGGATTGCAGCATGGCCATCCTCCTTGGTGAGGGGTGATTTCTCACTGTCTCTGGTAAACATACATGCTCTAATGAAAATACCTCTTAACTAGTGCTTTACTGTTTTGCAGATGATGAAACCAAGGTCTAGAGACTCACCAAGTTTTCTTTTTTCTTTCTTTCTTTCTTTTCTTCTTTTATTTTTTTTTTTGAGAAGTGTTTGCTATAGGGCGCATGCATTTGCCAGAAAGACGGAGAGAGACAGAGAGACAGAAAGTGAGAAATCAACCCCCAGGGGAGATGGCCATGCCACAATCCCTTCTCCTCCATGCTCCTCTTGGGATCTTGGGCAAGCATGCATACACACCCAGCATGAATTTAAGCCACTGGGTCCACGACTCAGACCATGGTCGACTACATGGGAGTACAGCGACATAGCCATTATGCCAACTGCTAGTCCCCCAGGCTGTCATTTTGATACCTGTTCTATTTGAAAATAAGATGAGAGTTTTTTTTTTTTTTTAAAAATTATTTTATTTAACTTTATTTATTTATTCATTCATTTATTTCATTTTTAAAATTTGACCAGAGAGGGGCAGAGCAAGAGAGGAAGAGAGGGAAAGTGAGAGAGCAAGCCTCCAGGTCCAGGACTTGAACCGTGGTTGGCTATGTGGGAGTCCAGCGTCCTTAACCACCACACCACCTGCCGGCCCCGAGAGTTTTGTTTTTCTTTCTTTTTTTCCCCCTAGCTGCCAGGGGGCCCACATGCTTTCCAGATAGAGAACTTCCTAGTGATATGTGGTCATGTTAAAATCCTTTTTCTCCATTTTTCCATCCTCTAAGGATTTTTGGCATGCACAGACATGTGTCCAGAGTGTTTTCCAAACTACTGGGACTGAGATTTGAACCTTGGTCAAACATGTGAGATCTGCTTGCCTATGCACTGTGCTAACCACTGTGCTGTGGGCCAGCTCAAGATGAGACTTTAAGAGGTTTCTGGAGTCTCATAGTTGGAGAGGTGGAGTCAGATACAAACCAGGTGCTGTGACTCCTAGCATAGCATTTTTCTACTACCCTTTAATGACACCTTGGAGGTGAGGCCAGGGATATCGCTGTGTTTTGGTCTGTCAACAGTCATGAAATCTGTCAGCCCTCTAGTATACAAATACATCTGAGTGATGACTGAATCAGAAATGGTGCTTTATGCTGTGAGTGAAAACTGAACTAGTTAATTTAGGGATGAACCTTCTACCTGGTGTTGATTTTTTAGAAGATGGCAAAGGAGAAATACTATCACAATAAATGGGAGAAAGCTATTTTGAAGATGACTAGCCAATAATTGGAGAGACTAATTGGATATAGATAAAATACATCTTATTTAATTAACCTAGACAATCAAAGGACTATATCCCAACTTCCTGAGCTGATTGGGGAAGAGGAAGCCCACTCCTGCAACTCTATCAGTAATGAAATACTTGCCTTTGTAAACATCACTACTCTTCCCACTAACCTGTCTACAACTCTGAGAAATGTCAGCAAGCCACCCTGTTGCTTGCTTTCTTTACCTTTATATGACATTTGGATGAGCTATTCTTGGATGGCCAACTTTCTATGAATCTATAGGTATTTCTGCCCTATATAGCATTGTAATTTTCCTTTGTAAAGTGTTTAGCTTTTCAGGGACTAAAATATAAAGAAAAAAATTGAACTCCTATTGGGTTATAAGGGGAATTCACGGAGTAAACTCCAACTCAGATCACTATAATTACTGTGTAGATGAATCCTTCTCATATTCCCACATCTTACAGTGTAGCCAAACATCTCAACACACGCAGTCCTCTTTCCTTGTCCTGCTGACACGATACCAGGCTTCCCATGCTCGTCATTTCCTGGTGCAGGGAATTGTCTGATCCTATTTCTTCTCTTCCCCACCCCCCCCCAATAAGCCATGTGCTCTCCCTCCTCCTGCCTTTGAGTGCTTCTTAATTCTGCAGGTGACTCCTTAACATAAGACTCAGGGCTGTGTGTATTGCAGTTGTGTATACACACCCTCCCAGCTTTGACACGGTGCCCCTCTCATTCAGTTATTTCTGCATAGTCCTTTATGCCCTTTTTTCTCATTTTGTCCCAGTCATGGCCCAAATAGCCCTCATTATCACTAATGGATGATATGGGATGACATCCTTTGGAGGAAAATGGAAAGCATGGGCTTTTAAAAGAGAAACAAAGACATTTTTGAGAAGGAAAGACATAACTTGCAAATAATTAAAAGTGTCCCCACCCTTTTTTTGGGGAGGTTTTTGCTATAGGGCGCCTCTCTTTCTTGTCAGAGAGAGACAGAGAAAGAGAGAAATCACCTCCCATGAGGATGGCCATGTCACAGATCCTTCTCCATTCTTCTCTTGGGATTTTGGACATGCACACCTATGCGCCCGGCGTGATTTTCAAGCTGCCAGGGGTGGGAGTTCAGTGCCTTCACCACCACACTACTTTTTTTTTTTTTATAGACCACAGATTAGTTTATTTTTTAACACCCATCATGCCATGAATTCATAGGGAATAGGTTCCAGTAGTTCAGGCTCCTTTCCATTGGTTCTCACAAAGTGTGCTTCTCTGGGTGGAGCAGGCTGGCGCTTTAGTTGAACCTGGGTACCTTTCCCTTTGGCTTCTTTCTTTTTCTGGTCATTTTCCTTCACACGTTTTAGGAAGCTATCTCTGCTCTTAGAATGCTTAATATGCTCCATACACACACTGATTCTCTTGGCAAGAATCTTGCCCTTAACTTGTTTGTTCACAACAATGCCAACAGCATGCTGGGTAACATTGTAGACTCTTCCAGTTTTGCCATGGTAACATTTGTGGGGCATTCCTTTTTGAACAG
>NW_006159564.1:2635725-2651322 GCF_000334495.1 Tupaia belangeri chinensis
TCTTTCCCTTTGTGTTCGTCGTTTTGGTTAATTACTGGAAGATGGCGGTTCCGACCAA
This sequence comes from Tupaia belangeri chinensis, assembly GCF_000334495.1. Classification (NCBI taxonomy): domain Eukaryota; kingdom Metazoa; phylum Chordata; class Mammalia; order Scandentia; family Tupaiidae; genus Tupaia; species Tupaia belangeri. The sequence continues at coordinate 2,635,784 of NW_006159564.1, forward strand.
AAGGCCACCACACTACTTGTTGGCCCAGCATACACTTACTTTGCAGAGATCTTCATGTCTGTCTTTACAGCTATCTCTGTATAAACTCTTCCCTTTATTGACAATATTCAAGATAACCATAAAATAGAGTAATAACTCATTTTAATTTTGTTTCAATTATTTCTATCCTGCATGAATAATACATAAGGGACTATATTACTGATTTAAATAGACCTTCATATCTTATTTATCATACATAAAAATACATTGAGTTCTAAGAGCATAACTTTTTAAACAACTTCAGACTGCTTAATATTCTATTGAAATAGGACATGTTTTTGTTCCTGCTCACCATAAGGGGGCAGTGTAGGCACATGAATTTCCCTTCAAAAATATGGTTCTGTTATTTAGCTTAGCATGTTTAAAGAATTAATGTCAGGTTCAGTAATTGATTTGCTTTGCTTGACTTAACTGTGGCAGTAAATATAATTAACATTTGAATGGAAATGGTAATTGTATCCTGTATGATATATACTTTGTTTTGTTTTGTTTTGTTTTTTGAGAGGTTTTTGCTATAGTGCGCTTGCCAGACAGAGAGAGAGAGACAGAGAGATAGAAAGCAAGAAATCACCCCCCCGGGGGGATGGCCACGCCGCAATCCCTTCTCCTCTAGTCTCCTCTCGGGATCTTGGGCACACACGCCCACGCTCCCAGCGTGAGGCGTTTTTTTTTTGTTGTTGTTTGTTTGTTTGGAGAGGTTTTGCTATAGGGCGCATGTGCTCGCCAGACAGAGAGAGACATAGAGACAGAAAGCGAGAAATCACCCCCCCCGGGGGGATGGTCACGCCGCAATCCCTTCTCTTCCATTCTCCTCTCGGAATCTTGGGCACGTACGCACACATGCCCGGCGTGAGTTTAAGCCACTGGGTCTGGGACGTGAACTGTGGTCGACTACGTGGGAGTCCAATGACATAGCCATTACGCTAACTGCTGGTCCCCCAATATATACTTTTTTTTATAATGTGTATTTGGCACAGAATAGTGGAGTAAACCAAATTAATGGTAAAAATTATAAGTTAAAAAAAATTTTTTTAAGGCTTTTGCCATAGGGTGTGTGCACTCACCATGGAGAGAGGGAAAGTGGGGAATCATCCCCACAGGGGATGGTCACACCACAGTCCCTTTTCCTCCATTCTCTTCTTAGGACCCTGGGCATGTATTCACATGCACTTGGCATGATTTTCAAACTGTTTGGTCCAGGACTTGAATGATGGTCAGCCATGTTGGAATCCAGCGTCTTCACCACCACTGCCACTAGCTGGCCCCTCAAAATAATTTTTTTTTTTAAAAGAGAATAATTTTTATTTATCATTATTATTATTTTAAAAACTTGCCACAGGGTATGTATACTCACCAGAGAAAGACAGAAAGAGAGGGAAAGTGAGAAAGCAAGCCACCAGTTCTGGGACTTCAACCACAGTCAACCATATGAGAGTCCAGAGCCTTAACCACCACACACTACCTGTTGGTCCTCAAAATCACTTTTAATTCTCTAACTAGCAAATGTTTTCTTTGGGCCCCAGGTGTCTTCTCTGGAGCTGTCTAGTTGTATAACCTTGACATACTGATATAATGAGGCAGCTTTGGCCAAGATGTAGTAACATGGTAAAGCAATACTTGAAAACATGTTGAAATTGTTTTTGAAGATTCTGAATAAATATTTACCCTCCTCTCCATTTCTTCTTTATTTTTTAAATAATCATGTTTGCCGAATAAAGCTTTTAAAATACTGAATACTTTTCAATTTGGGTCCTGAGCCTCTAGAGAATTAGCAGATACTTCCTCCCCCCAGATGAGACATGCACTGTATGTCAAATAGGCTTTTTTTTTTTTTTAGCGATTTTTGCTATAGGGCACACGTGCTTGCTGGAGAGACAGAGCCAGAAAGTGAGAAATCCCCCCCCACACACAGGGGGGATGGCCATACCATAATCCATTCTCTTTTCTGGATTTTGGGCACTTGAGCACATGTGTCCTGTGTGTTTTAAGCCACTGGGTCTGGAACTGGAAATGTAGTTGACTATGTGGGAGTCCATCGATGTAACCATTTATGCCATCTGGTGTTCCCAAATAGGACATCATTTAAAAAAAAAAATTTTTTTTAATTTATCTGGGAATTGATTTAACTGTTTTCCCATTTGAAGGATAATCTTGCCGTGTATAGTATTTGTGGTTGAAATTGCTTTTCTTTCAGCATTTTTAACATGTCTTCCCATTCTTTCCAAATAGGACATCTTTGAAGGAAGTAAAATCCAAAGTAATTTTGAATAACATGGATAATATAAGAAGTCAGATAAGTTGAAAATAATCACAAATAGAGTATATAACATTTTTTTTTATTTTTTAGGGAGGTTTTTGCTATAGGGCGTGTGCGCTTGCCAGAAAGATAGAGACAGAAAGTGAGAAATCACCCCCAGGGGGGATGGCCACACCATAATCCCTTCTCCTCCATTCTCCTCTCAGAATCTTGAGCATGCACACACATGTGCCCGGCGTGAGTTTAAGCCATCGGGTCTGGGACTTGGACTGCGGTCGACTACATGGGAGTACAGTGACGTAGTCATTATGCCAACTGCTGGTCTTGAGGAGAACTTAAATTTAAATTTCTGACTTGGACAGCATTTCAATTTCAAATTATAGTTTAATAGGTGATTATAGAATGACTGGATTATGATCAAAGTTAGACTTTGAAGTATATGAGGAGGCGATATAAAATGATTGATAGTTTCTTGAAGCTTAGAGATTTTAGTAGTTGTTAGAAATGAATAAATATAACTTTAAGGGAAAAAAGCCAGAAGAAATGACTGATATTTATGAACATCAATTTTTAAAAAGTAAATATTTATTCATGATTATTATATTAAAAATTTGACCAGAGAGAAACTGAGACAGAGAGAAAGGGAAAATGAGAAAGCAAGCCTCCTAGTCTGGGACTTTAACTGCCCTCCACCATGTGGGAATCCAGCGCCTCAACCACCACACCACCTGCTGGCACTCACAAACATCTGTTCATCTGTTTTTCTGAGGAATAGTCTAGAGAGGTGGTTAAAGGCGTCAAGGCTCATCTGCTTGAATTGTATCTTGGCTTTGTCACTTCCTCCCTCAGCTCTGGGACTTTGGTGAGGTTGCTTAACTGTTCTGAAAGGCAGAAATAGTAATAGGACCTATTTGAAAGGGTTATTATGAGCATCATATGAGATAATATGTCTAATTGTTCAGAACAGTGTCTGGTGTAGAACAAACTTATAAGAAATATTAGCATCGTTACTTTTTTCAAGCATGCGATGTATGTTGTTTCTACAGTGCCATTTTCTGAGAGGTGTTAGGGAGAACAATCCTGACTCTCCTGAAAGGTATCCTGGTGCTTGTGTTACTATGTGGAGCTAAGCTACAACCAGGACTATGCATTACTGATGCATTTTCAGTATTGTTCATCATGTATAAAGATCTTCTAAACCTTTGTATTGTAGAGAATCATCCTTTAGGTCGTATGTCGTTAGCTTATTCTCTGTATTGAATGGTAGTTTTATGAATTAAAATTTGAATATCAGCCTTTTGGCTGGAACTGGCCATCTTCTAGTGATTCACCAAAATGACTAACAGAAAGGGAAAGAAGAGAGGCACCTGATATATGTCTCTCTGTCTCTACAGCAAGCACACGCGCCCTATAGCAAAAATCTCTGAAAAAAAGAATGCTTAATATACCCAGTACACACACTAATTCTCTTGGCATGAATCTCCTCCTTAACTTGTTTACAACAATGCCAACAGCATGCTGGGTAACATTGTGAACTCTTGCAGTTTTGCCATGGGACATTTATGGGGCATTCCTTTTTGAACAGTATCCATTTCCTTGATGTCTAGAATATCACCTTTCTTGTAGATTCATATATATGTTACCAAAGGAACCACTCCATGTTCTCTAAAAGGCCTAGAGAACATGATTTATCTCCTTGAGATCCATCTCTACCTACATCTTAAATCTGTGTCTCTAGTTCAGACCTCTTTCCTGGGCTGTGGGCCCGTTTAATCAGCACTTCTCCATGTGGAAGCTCCACTAGACATTGCAATCTCATCGTTCAGCCCCAAAATTTGTTTTTTCATGAGGGAGAAAGACAAGCAACCTCAGTGGGATCCCATGCATTATTCTCTCCCAGCCAGGATCATGGATGCATGTATACAGGTCAAGTAGGAAATTAACTTTGAATATTTCGTATGGCTCCAGGATTACTTGAGTAGCATCTTAACCACTGCATCACTGAGCTGGCTCTAAAACTTTCCCCTTTTTTCCCCTCCCATTGCCAGAGGGTATGTATGCTCTCCCAGAGAGAGAGAGAGAGAGAGAGGGGGAGAGAGAAAGAGAAAGTATCCCCCAATGGGATGTGGTCACCATGTACTCCTTTTTCCTCTGTTTCTCCTCTCATAATAATTTTGGGTGTGTGAGCCACATGGCCCGGATGCTGCTGCCGCAGCCGCCTGCAGCGTGCCCCGAACCTTCTTCCCCCAACAGAGGTCCCAAAGTGAAAAGCAGACCTATTTGAAAGAAATGCATTTAGAAGACACCACTAGATTCTGTCCAAAGGAAGAAAAAGCAAACAAACATCTTTCAGTGACCAAAATCCCAGGCAAGACCAGAAAGGGGGCTTTCGCAGCTCCTTCCACAAGTTCTTCAAAAAGAAATTTTAGGTCCAGTGGATCAGAATACAGGGAAAAAACTAATGAGAATCTCTCAATGGATCTTTCACTCACCAAACAAGAATTCTTCAGAAACCAACTTGTTCTTGTAAATGACCTTGACCAAGGAACAGCTGTGTAAAACAAACTTAAAGTTGTATTGTCAAGGTGTAAGATGAGGATAAAAAGCTTGTGTATATGTGTTTAGGAATACACACACACACACACACACACACACACATACACACAGGTGTATAAATCCTGAGGAAAACTAATATAAACTCATATGAAACTAAGTCAATATACAAGACATTGAAGAGATGAAGATTAGTCTATGTTTAAGACCTTGCCTTTTTTGAACCTCAACACTTGGAAAAAGGGAAATGAAGACTTTTCACATCATTACAGAAAAACACTATACATTTGAAGGAAAATAAACATTTGTAAGAACAACAAAAAAGACTTTTGGGTGTGTGCACATGTACACACAAATACACACACAGGGCCTGGATTTGAACTCTAGTTGGCTGTGTGGGATCCAAAGGCCAGAGCATGGCAACTAACCACTGTCTTAAAGGGCCAGCCCTAAAGCGTTCCTTTTAATGATCTGGGAAACAGTGAACTCTTACTATGCATATAGAAAATATGAATTTAAGTTACTTGCCTTATAGTCATTTGGGTGAGAAACTGTTCTCCTATTCTGGGATAGTGGACAAATGCATATTCCACATATTTCCTTGGTGTTCACCTTCCATTATTTTTGGCTGTGATAAACGTATGATCAGAAGGAAAGCTTATAGTCCCATTTCTTTTCTGTCTGACAACACCCTCACACCCATTTCAGCTCTTCCCATTTTTGTTCAAAGAAGAACCTTTTCGTATTGAGGCAAAGTCTTGGATTTCTTTGAGATATGACAACAAGAAATGTTGCCCCTATGTGAGCAAGCCATCAAATATCTTTTTTTTTTTTTTTTTTGGAGAGGTTTTCGCTATAGGGCGCGTGCGCTCGCCAGACAGACGAGAGAGAGACAGAGAGACAGAAAACGAGAAATGACCCCTAAGGGGGGATGGCCACGCCGCAATCCCTTCTCCTCCATTCTCCTCTCGGGATCTTGGGCATGCACGCACACGTGCCCGGCGTGAGTTTTTTAAGCCACCGGGTCCGGGACGTGAACCACGGTCGACTATGTGGGAGTCCAGTGACATAGCCATTAACGCTAACTGCTGGTCCCTGCCATCAAATATCTTGTCATAAATGTGTTTCTTGAAACATTTTTCATCTGTTGTAGAGGAGAATTTCAGAATGTCTAATATTTTACCTTTTTCTTTGTAGAAATTAACAACCTAGAACTATCTCAAGGCTCAGGAACTTTTCCTTCTGGGTATTATTACAAAGACCAGTGGAGGCCCAGAAAGTTTAAGATGCGCCGGTTTAATGACCCTGACAACATTACGGAGTGCTTACAAAGAAAAATGGTGTATTTATTTGGTGACTCAACAATCAGGCAATGGTTTGAATACCTCACTACTTTTGTCCCAGGTTGGTACTTAGCTTTTTTTCCAATACTGTTCCCCCCACACACAAAATCAGCTTTGAAATAGACATTCAGGTGGCTGGAGACTTTAAGGCATCATATGAGGAAGCAGCTACTTCTGCATGGGCTGGCTCACCGTACATTACTGTTAACTGTGGTTACTGTGCTGGCAGTAGATCTCGAAAACGTATTCCTCTTATCTAGCTGACATGCTGTACCCTTTGGTCACATCTTCCCACGCTCCCTGCAAACCCCGAGCCTCTGGTAACCACTATTTCACTCTTCTGTAAGTTTGAGTTTTTTAAGATTCTACATGTAAGTGAGGCTACAGAGTATTTATCTTTCTGTGCCCGCCTTATTTCACTTAGTGTAATATCCTCCAGAGTCATCCATGGCATTGCAAATGACAGAGCTTCCGGTATTTGGTTACTAATATGTACTTATAAGTAACAGAAGACATAGCTTTTATCCTGGAAGAAATAATACTTATTTTTTGGAAGAATGAAATGCTAGGTAGATTTTTCAATGTTCACTGATCGGTATAAACAGTAAGATTTTTGGCCTACTAGAGGTTTTTGAAGCACAGACGTAAGTGTAGAATTTGTCACTAATGATATTACTTGTAACATCACATTTATGCAGTGATTTAAAGAAAAATATGTTGATTGATTTGAATAGGGGCAGGGTGCAGTGAAATAAATATTCTCTTTACATTTGTATTGAACCTTTTTGTTCTACCTTTGTCTTAACTGTTCATTGAAGCCATTCAGTAAAGAATTTCCAAAATATATGTGCTTCATTTGAATAGTTTCATGAATTTGAGTTTTCCTTCTTTCAGATTTAGTGGAATTTAACTTGGGTAGTCCCAAGAATGTGGGTCCCTTCCTCGCAGTGGACCAGAAGCACAACATCCTGCTTAAGTACCGCTGCCATGGTCCACCCATTCGCTTCACCACCGTCTTCAGCAATGAACTCCGTTATGTGGCAAATGAGCTGAACGGCATCGTGGGAGGAAAGAACACAGTGGTTGCCATAGCGATATGGTCTCATTTTAGCACCTTCCCCTTAGAAGTATACATCCGGCGGCTCAGGAACATCCGTCGAGCAGTGGTCCAGCTCCTGGATCGAAGCCCTAAGACTGTAGTGGTCATCCGGACAGCCAATGCTCAAGAGTTGGGGCCTGAGGTGAGCCTTTTCAACAGCGACTGGTACAACTTTCAACTGGACACGATCCTTCGGAGGATGTTCTCAGGGGTTGGAGTGTATCTTGTTGATGCCTGGGAGATGACCCTAGCCCATTACCTACCCCACAAGCTGCATCCAGATGAAGTGATAGTGAAGAACCAGCTGGACATGTTCTTGTCTTTTGTCTGCCCTTTGGAGACCTAGCCTGTCCTGAAGGGGACTGGAGGAGTGACATTCTGTGACCTTCCCAACTTACCTGTGTAATTAATAGTTTAAGGGTCACCCACTTGAGAGTTGGCTGCCATTAATATGTACAAAATTCCAAAAAGAGCTGGACTTTATATAATGACTTGTAAGGAACTTTGAAAATGCAGAATACATTTATAACTACCTATTCCAATCTTAGCCATGGTAGAACACTTATTAACAACGTCTATACACTCTGTTGCCCTTATAACCAAAGATACTTTGAGTGTATTTGAACTAACTTCTCTGGGAAGAAAGATTGCTGGGCTAAAGAGGAAGAATGTCCTGAAGTAAATGGAAGGGACAAGTTTGGTTGGCAGTAAAGTGGAGCTTATCCAGTAAAGGAAAGGGCATCTCCATGACTAACACAAGTGGTCCACTTCTGGAATGAGCTTACTGTCAGAGCGCCTGTGAACTGCCAAAGTCTGCTGTCCTCAGGATTGTCTCTTGATTTACGTTTTATGAATTGCTCAAAAAGGCCAGCGTGTTTGGTCAGAATTTTATAGTGAGAATGTTTATAATTTCCTGCATTTATTGAGAAGTGAGGCAAATGGCAAATACGAAAGCAGTATATATATAGAAATCCGTGCTATGAATTGATATTTACACTGGGTGACTGTTGGTTGAGTCAGCTGCATTTTATGTGATGAATACTTATTCTAAGAAAACCACTTTTGGAACTAGAAGAGGATAAATGGAAATTTATTTTTATGTAGTAAAGTTTGAGGATTTTAAGAATTGGCTTTTATGTAAAGAATGCTATTGATTATTATAAAGTTGTGGAAAAATTTCCCACTCATTTCTAGTATTTCTTTTTTAGTTGTTATTTTGAATTACATGCCAAACTTACAAATTAGAATCTAATTAGAGGTAAATAAAAATTAGATACTGAAATCCATGACAAGTATTTCTAGATTTAGATATAAAGTACATACATTTTCTCATGGTTGGAAGTAAAAAGCTATTTCCATCGTCTCTCTAAAAATAATCAAATCATGAATTTTATTTGACTATATCTTATTAATTTAAAATTAGTTTAATTTGGGATCATTTAGTAAATACTCTTTTTTTTTTTTTCATTTTTCTATAGAACATATGCACTTGCTAGACAGAGTCAGAGTGGGGTGGGGTGCGGGTGAGGATGTGAGAAAGTACCCCACGGGGGGACGATCATACTGCTATCCCTTCTCCTTCATTTCTTTTAGGGATTTTTTTTTTTTTTGGAGGGGGGAGAGATTTTCACTGTAGGGCGCGTGCGCTTGCCAGACAGACAGAGAGAGACATAGAGACAGAAAGCGAGAAATCACCCCCCAGGGGGGATGGTCACGCCGCAATCCCTTCTCCTCCATTCTCCTCTCGGGATCTTGGGCACGCACGCACACGCGCCCGGCGTGAGTTTTAAGCCACTGGGTCCGGGACACGAACCACGGTCGACTACGTGGGAGTCCAGCGACATAGCCATTACGCTAACTGCTGGTTCCCATCTTTTAGGGATTTTTGTGCCTGCATGCCTGGCAGGTTTTTCAAGCTACCGGGTCCAGGACTTGAACTGCAGAATAGGCCACATGGGATCAAGCCTCCTTAACCACCACACCACCCTTTGGCTCTGTATTCTTCTGTTTTAGGGCAAAATAGATAGTTGTCTTGTTTTAGTTGTCCCTAAAGGATCACATGAAGAAATTGGGGAGGCTTTACAGATGAAGACATATACTTTGAGTATTAAAAAATACACAGCCATGTAAAAATAGCTTAAATATTTTAGGTTTTTGACTTAAAATAGTCTAAGATCTTTTCTGTCCTCAAGGACCAACTTTAAGTTTATAACATTTTATAGAGAAAACAATTTTAATCGTTTTCTAAGCCTGAAAAGGACTAAGTAACATATATTAATAGCTTAATTTTTAATGGTCTGTAAGCTGCAGAGTGCCCAAGGATCACTCGTAATATCTGATAAAAGTACAGAATGAAAGCCCGTGCCTCTGGGAGTTACGGAGTCATCTCCTAGGATAAGTGCTGAGTGATTCTGATGCTGTGGTGGTTTTCCGTACTTTTGAGGAATATTGATTTAGGGAAGAGGGAAAATAACAAGGAAGAAAACATTGCTTGTCTTGTTTCAGGGGCTTTATCAATAACTTATAATTGTGATTATGATATTAGGTGTAGATAGTAGCTCCGTTTTATAGATGAGGACATTGAGTTTGGCTTTGAGCTAAGGTTTGTGAGCATCTATAGCCTTTTTCAGCTACAACTTGATAGACTTGTAAAGAGGTTTTAAAGAACTCTTGGATAGGAGGGTGATGTAGGGCGCGTGCGCTTGCCAGACAGACAGAGAGAGACATAGAGACAGAAAGCGAGAAATCACCCCCCAGGGGGGATGGTCACGCCGCAATCCCTTCTCCTCCATTCTCCTCTCGGGATCTTGGGCACGCACGCACACGCGCCCGGCGTGAGTTTTAAGCCACTGGGTCCGGGACACGAACCACGGTCGACTACGTGGGAGTCCAGCGACATAGCCATTACGCTAACTGCTGGTTCCCATCTTTTAGGGATTTTTGTGCCTGCATGCCTGGCAGGTTTTTCAAGCTACCGGGTCCAGGACTTGAACTGCAGAATAGGCCACATGGGATCAAGCCTCCTTAACCACCACACCACCCTTTGGCTCTGTATTCTTCTGTTTTAGGGCAAAATAGATAGTTGTCTTGTTTTAGTTGTCCCTAAAGGATCACATGAAGAAATTGGGGAGGCTTTACAGATGAAGACATATACTTTGAGTATTAAAAAATACACAGCCATGTAAAAATAGCTTAAATATTTTAGGTTTTTGACTTAAAATAGTCTAAGATCTTTTCTGTCCTCAAGGACCAACTTTAAGTTTATAACATTTTATAGAGAAAACAATTTTAATCGTTTTCTAAGCCTGAAAAGGACTAAGTAACATATATTAATAGCTTAATTTTTAATGGTCTGTAAGCTGCAGAGTGCCCAAGGATCACTCGTAATATCTGATAAAAGTACAGAATGAAAGCCCGTGCCTCTGGGAGTTACGGAGTCATCTCCTAGGATAAGTGCTGAGTGATTCTGATGCTGTGGTGGTTTTCCGTACTTTTGAGGAATATTGATTTAGGGAAGAGGGAAAATAACAAGGAAGAAAACATTGCTTGTCTTGTTTCAGGGGCTTTATCAATAACTTATAATTGTGATTATGATATTAGGTGTAGATAGTAGCTCCGTTTTATAGATGAGGACATTGAGTTTGGCTTTGAGCTAAGGTTTGTGAGCATCTATAGCCTTTTTCAGCTACAACTTGATAGACTTGTAAAGAGGTTTTACTTTCATGAAAGAACTCTTGGATAGGAGGGTGAAGGGTCATTTTCCTAGAAGAATTTCAAGAAAGAAGACACTACCTCTCCAGTGGTTTGGAGTAACGCTGCTTGATTGTGCAAATGATTTCTTATGATCTTGTCCAGTTTCTGTTATTTTTGGATTGGGTGAGATAAGGGCCTAAAGATCTGATGCCGCCATTTCTTGAGGTGTTCTCAGTCATACCCATCTCACTTTTTTATCTTTTAGTTTGCTATAGAGCACATATGGAGACGAAGAGAAAATGAGAAGTTACTGCCCCCCTCCCAGGGGGGTGGGGCGGTGGCCATTGTCACAGTCCCTTCTTTATTCTCCTCTGGGTGTTTTGGGCATGCATGCACATTGTGCCTGATGTGTTTTTTCAAGCCTCGGTGTTGGGGACTTGAACTGCAAAGCTGTCCATGTGGGATCTAGCTGCCTTAACCTCCATGCCACCTGCTGGCCTCCACCCCCTCTTTTGTTTTTTTCTTTATACGCTGGTGTAGAAATTTTAATAGAAATTGAAAATTACCTACATCTCAGAACCATTAGATAATTCTTCTTAAAAGTTTATTTTAGGTCAGTACCATGTAGTTATGAATATTAGCATACAAGCCAAATAATAATTCATTTAAAATATATATTGGGCTTTTTTTTTTTTTAGAATAATTTTATTTATTTATTTTAGTTTGACCATAGAGGGACAGAGAAAGAGAGGGAAAGTGAGAAAGCAAGCTGCCAGGTTTGAGACTCAAATTGTGGTCAACCATGCAGGAGTCTAGCACCCTCAACCACCACGCTACCTGCTGGCCCTTAAAGAACATCTTTATTTATTTATTTATTTATTTATTCATTCATTCATTCATGTAGGAGAGGTTTTTGCTATAGGGTGCATGTGCTCTCCAGAAAGACAGAGAGAGAGACAGACAAAAAGTGAGAAATCACCCTCCCCCGGGGGGGATGGCCATGCTGCAATACCTTCTCCTCTTTGGATACTGGGCATGCACACACACGTGCCTGGCATGAGTTTAAGCCACCGGGTCTGAGACTCGAACCACAGTTGACTACATGGGAGACCAGCAACATAGCCATTACGCCAACTGCTGGTCCCTGGCTTAATTTATTATTAAAGAAAGAAACTTTTTTTTTTGTTTGAAAGAGGTTTTTGCTGTAGGTACGCACGTGCTCGCCGGAAAGACAGAGAGAGTCAGAGAGACAGAGAGCAAGAAATCACCCTCCAGGTGAGATGGCCACGCCACAATCCCTTCTCTTCCATTCTACTTACGAGATCTTGGGCACACACGCACACGCGTGCCTGGCATGAGTTTAAGCCACTGGGTCCAGGACTCGAACAGTGGCCAACTACATGGGAGTCCAGCGACATAGCCATTATGCCAACTGCTGGTCCTGGGTATCATTTTTAAAACTATAAAATTTATAAGAAAAATCTATGGATAAAATCCATAATTCTGTCATCTGAATGCAACAAATATTAGCATTTTGGTATATTTTCTTGTATGTTGTTAAAACACACACAGTTGTAGCCATAGTGTGTAATTTGGAGGTTTTTTTTTTAAGAGATTTTTGCCTCAGCATGTGGAGAGAGCAAAAGAGACAGAGACAGTGAAGGAAAAGTGAGAAATCACCCCCAGAGGGAACTGCCATGCTGCAGTCCCTTCTCCTTTATTCTCCTCTTGGGATCTTGGGTACACAAGCACACGTGCTCCTGGAGTGAGTTTAAGCCACTGGGTCTGGGACTCAGACTGCTGTTGGCCATGTGGGAGTCAAGCGATATAACTGCTACACCACTTGCTGGCCCCTGGAGCTGTATTTTGGTTTAACATAAAAATGCTTGTTTTAATGTGGAGTAGTTTTTATAACTTACTGGGCCTCTGGAAAAGTCGGGACACATTTTTGCATAGAAAAACAGAAAAATACATCATGACTTTTCCAATGACCCATAGTTATAAAGGTCTACCTAATCTACTTTTGGTATTATTATATAAACTGTCCATTATGGTTAGAAGTTTAGGCTTAAAATATTAAATGGTGGTTTATATACAATTTCATTACATCAAAATATGGATTTTTAGTTTGGAATGATAGTATTTAACTTAACGAATCTCATACTCTAAAACTCAAGTGATCGATTTCATGCTGTTTGTGAAAGGGAGAATCCATAATAAGGCCCCTCTATGCAAATTTTTTTTTTTTTTTTTTTTGAGAGAGATTTTTTGCCATAGGGTGTGTGTGCTCACCAGAGAAAGTAAGAAATCACCCCCCGGGGGGGGTGGCCATGCCACAATCCCTTGTCTTCCATTGTCCTCTCAGGATCTTGGGCACGCACGTACACGTGCCTGGTGTGAGTTTCAAGCCTCTGGGTCTGAGACTCGAACTGCGGTCAGCCATGTAGGAATTCAGTGATGTAACCACTACACCATCTGCTGGCCAGGCAAATTCTATTTTTATAGAAGTTATAAAGAGTAACTTTTCTTTTTTAAAATTTTTTTGGAGAGGTTTTTGCTAGAGGGCGCGTGCGCTCGCCAGACAGAGACAGAGAGAGACAGAGAGACAGAAAGCGAGAAATCACCCCCCAAGGGGGATGGCCACGCCGCAATCCCTTCTCCTCCATTCTCCTCTTGGGATCTTGGGCACACATGCACACCTGCCCGGCGTGAGTTTAAGCCACCGAGTCCGGGATCGAACCGCGGTCAACTACATGGGAGTCCAGCGACATAGCCATTACGCTAACTGCTGGTCCCAAGAGTAGCTTTTCTTTAGCAAACACAAAGGTCTTCCAATTTGGTCTATTTTATTCTGAACAACCATCATTGTATTAAATACCACTTGACCGACACTTTGGTATTGAGTTTCAGACTGATAAACTGGGGTGCTTGACAAGAATAAATGTGGTAAGCCTTTACATATTCGTGTTACATGTCAGAGTCAGTTTCTGGACCCCATTAAAGGAAACAGCAGTCACAGAAGGAGGTATGGGGAAATAAACACCCAAGGGAATCGACAGAAATGAACTTCCCCAACCCCACCCCGCAGAACTGCTCAGCATTATCTGTGAGTTCTGGGTAAATTCACCTTGTGACATTAGGTAGTCGCTAATGCCAGAAATTCCACTTTAAGTGCATTCATTTTCACCTGGTAAGCTTTATTCTCCCCAGGGTTTTTGTCTATGCAGTCAGCACGCTCAGAATGCCTTAGTGTGCAATACATAAATAATACTTTGAAGTTGCTGATTTTCTCTGAAAATGAGACCACAGTCTGTGATTGCCAGGGGGACCTAGGAATGCTGCCTGGATGGGGGTGGTGGGAGAGGTGAGGTGTGCACAAAATGCACTTAGCCAGCTTCAGGCAGACCTGCCTCTTGAGAGTGCATTTACATTTTAACTTTTTCTTTTTAAGAGAGATTTTTGCTGTAGGGCTGTGCACTCACCAGAAAGAGAGACAGCGATAAATCAGCCCCCAGAGATGGCTACACTGCAGTCCCTTCTCCATTCTCCTCTGGGGATTTTGAGCATGTCCACACACGCACCCAGCATGAAGTTTAAGCTGTCAGGTCTAGGGCTCGAACCACGGTCAATTACATGAAGTCCAGAGATGTAACCGTTATGCCATCTACTGGTCCCACATTTTAACTTTCTAAAAAAGCATGACATTGTGTATCATATGTATGTAAATACGCGTGCCTGTGTCTCCTTTTTAGTGTTCTGAGTTAAATGAGAGGGAGTCAGGCTTGATTTTTAAGGACCTGATGTTTAACTCTAGATGTCCATTTTTATTGGAGAGACCCCCCCCCATTTCCTGTGTAATTACAACACTGGATTAAAAAAAAAAAAAAAAGGAAGCAGTACAAAGATTACCGTAGCAAGTGTCCCGAAAGGAAAAGAAAGGACAGTGAAACTAAGTGTCACAAGAGAAATCCTTTCGGGGTTGTGCAATACTTTGGTTGTTTAAATCCACCCCACCCCCTATCCCATATGAAAATAAAGTGCTCTTCATGTTCCAGGACCATTGCCTTTTTAAGCTGTATATTTCTTGTCCTTTAGTCAGGAAGACACACGATAACAATACTATAAATACTTTTTGATGGCTGTAATTATAAAGCTGTGTTGGGGAAAGTAAATACACCCCTATCCCTCCCTCTCCCCCACACCCCAAGTCCATGCCATTCCCACTTGAGAAGGCAACGGCCAACACCTGGCAATCGATTTTCTGGGACCCTTGAGAAAGGCGACCTCGCGAAGTGTGCCCTGTAGATGTCGCCTCTGATTCCTCCGCGCGGGTCCAGTCCAGGTCTTGGAGCCCGCCCTGGAGGGGAATGTCCGGGACTGGGGTTGGTACCTTTTGGGCCTGGGAATTTCCAGTGTGCAGAAAAAATCCACGAACCTAGCCCTCGCTGCCCCCTCCCCGGCTTCTCTGGCCCTCCCTCCGTGCCCACGCAACCGCGTTGGAACGAGAGAATGACCGTATTCTGTGTTTCAGAAAACTGGGTTTCAGCTCCCCCCG
>NW_006159564.1:2651351-2672258 GCF_000334495.1 Tupaia belangeri chinensis
CAGGCGCTATAAGGGGGGCCGCGAGGGGCTGGCCGGCCTGCCGCCAGGGCAGTCGGGGAGCTCTTGGGCCAAAAGGCTGCTTATCATGTAACCTCAAAAGGAAAGTGAGCATCTTCCTCATGCGCTCACGTACTGGGGTTAGGATCGCTGATTACAGCTGGAAACAATTTGATGGGCTTTTGCGTATTCCTATGACTTGACTCTTCAAACACAAAGGTATATTATTATTTGATGTGTATTATGAAAAAGTGTCTTGAATGCTGGGATTTTGTCTTGTTTTGTCTTTCTCTTTTCCTTTCCCATGTTGAGATTCTTTGCTTTGAAGTCACTTTCTGATGCTTGAGTAATCATGTATGTTTGAGGCAAAATATGGGGCGGGGGGGGGGTTGGGAGAAGAAAATCCAGGATATTTTATGGTTTGCTGATAGCACGCACGAATGGGGGCTGTCTTCCTTAAAGGCCTGGGAGGACTAGGATGCTGATGGAGGAGGTGGGTAGGAAGGGTGAGGAGGTGGCATCAATCTAAGGTACCGGGTTATCCCTAGTGGGTCAGGAGCGTGAGGACGCTCCGAGGCAGACATCTCCCTGCAGGTAGAGGTATGGGTTTAGAAGTGTGTTTCCCTGTCAAGGGTAGATATGAAGCTGTACCTTTATGGAGTAATTTATATGAGCACATTAGAGTATTTTAAAGCATGCCCTCATTGATTTTCATACTATGTCTGTAAAATTAAAATTGATGAATGACCATTTGAATGAGGGAAACCTGAAATATTATGACTTGGCTGGATTGCTAGACTCGTTATAATCTGCATGAAGACTTCTGAGAGATGTCATTAGAATAAAAGCTCATTTCTAGATTGGGTGGATTAGAGATTCTTTCCAGGGGGATTAGTGAACTGACCGCATTGCATAAGGGATTGTCCCAAAGAGGAGGCTATTTATGTCAATGTTAAACAGTTGGTTATGTATGTACATCTACCTACCTATCTATCTATCTATTAAAAAATAAATATTTATTTGCTACAGGGTGTGTGTGCTCACTGGAGAGAGAAAGAGATGGGTGGGGGGAGTGAGAACCCCCCCCACACACACCCACCAGAGGGGATGAGCACACTATAATCCCCCCTTCCTCCATTTTCCTCTTGGGATTTTGGGCACACGTATGAACCTGGCATGTTTTTCAAGCTGCTTGGTTCAGTACTGGAACCATAGTCAGTCATGTGGTATCCAGCTGCCTTAACCATCACACCAACCAACTGGCCCAGCATTTGGTAATACGTATTCCCTCAATTCAAATCCAGCATCTAAAGAAATACATTATCTGACTGGGCAAAGTATTTTTTTTTTTTTTGATCGTGTTAATCAGTCAGTCAGTAGGCTGTTTAAACAATGCAAAAGGAGGGGACAATTTCTGAGGTTCATTTCTCATGCTCAGTAATTTCTGATAGAGGAGAAGATCAGCCTCACAGATCATCCAAACGGGCAGTCTGAAGTCTTTTCACTTGGCTTTGGAATACAACGGTCCAGCACCCTTTCCCACCACCCTCCTAATATCATTTTGCTTAGGCCAAAGACACAAGGCCCAACTATGGGGGCCTGCACTGGCCGATGTTCTGCTCTGCAGGTTGAGGCTATATGGGAGCCTGCATTGGATTCCCGCCCTTCTTAAAACTGGTGGCATCTGTAATCTTATCTACTCAGGGGGCTGAGACAGGAGGATCTTGATATAGTAAGACCTTGTCATAAGAAAAAAAAAAAGGAAAGGGGGGCCAGCAGGTGACGTGGCTTGGTGGTTAAATCAGCTGGATGCCACATGACTGACTTTACCAATCGAGTCCCAGACCTAGCAGCTTGAAAAATTCGCCTCGCAGGTGTACATGCATTCCCAAAATCCGGAGAGGAGAATGGAGGAGAAGGGGTGATGGCATGGCCATCTGCACAGGGGGATGATTTCTCTTTCTCTCTCTCTCTCTGCTCTGGCGAGCACATGTACCCTCTAGTAAACTCAAAAAAGGAAAAGAAAAAGCTATAACTGGGCAGGGCACAGGCAGAAGCACTGGGATGACAGAAGAACCCCCACCTGAGGAGGTAGTACCTGAAATCAATGCCCGGCCTGTGCGTGGTAACTGGTCACTAGCATCCTTTCCAGGGTGGAGGTGGTGGCCGCGGTCAGTAGAACTTAGGTGTCCAGATAAAGACTCCTCACTGCGGGAAAGGAGACAAACCCTGCTCTGCACATTGTCCTGAAACAGACCTGCTTTCAGAAAGCAAAAGAAACCTCTCAGAAGCTACAGAGTCGTGAGTGCATACCATGGGAGAAGCATTTTCCGTTGTTCTGAGATCATCGTGGAGTGGCTCCTGAGAAAACCATTTCCCTTTGAAATGAGACTGATCTGGTGGGCCTCTTGATCTCCCCCCAGGTTAACAGGAAGATCACAAGGCCCCAGGCTGAACTTCACCTTTGGGCTTTCTTGGCCTGATGCTGAACTCACAAGGGTGAGAAGGGAGATTCTTTTTAACCTAGTGGGATCGGGTGGGTGTTGCCTGAATCTTGGCTGATGTCGTCAAAATGGGCAGTGAAATGTTTTTTAAGATTTCAAGATTCTTGTATCTCTTAAATTGACCAATATTTGAAATTGTCTCAAAGTTATTGTGAATTTACTTTTAGGCATTTTACTGTGATTTTCTATGAACATAGTTTTTGGTGGTTTAGCATTTTTTTTAACCAGTTTGTTGAATTTCCACTATTTTTGATAGATGAGGATACATGGACTTCTGTATGAGGGGAATTCAGCTTTCTGCTGACTGGCAGTTTCAGGGTTTTTAAATCTTCGAACCTGTTCAGAGAACACCATGCCCCTCATGGTTTTGGTAACTGGACTGGGTGGCTGGAAAAACATACCGGGCATGTGAGTGTGCATGTCCAAAATCCTGAGAGGAGATCGGAGGAGAAGAGATTACAGCATGGCCGTATTCCCAGGGGGTGGTGATGATTTCTCATCTTCTTTTTCTCTGTCTCTGTTCAGCATATGCGCCCTATAGAAAAAACCCCATAAAACCAAAAAACTAGCACATGTGGTTTCTGACTAAAGCACTTCCTGTTCCCTTAATATGAGACTGTCCATAAGATAAAACACTTTTAAACCTAGGATGAAAATGCTTTAATGCTCTTGGGGGAGTTAGTGGATAGAGAATATTTATAAAACACTTGTTAGGGGAATCGACCAGCAAAATCTCATTTAACCCTCATAATAGCACTTGAGGTAGATGTAATTACCCTTAATTTTATAGATGAGGAAATTAAGGCTGAGGAAGATTGAGCAATTGGCTCACAGACTCACAGATAGTAAGTAGAAGAGCCTGGATTTGTCAGCAGGTCACTGGGATATTTGCTAAGGGATGAGGTGGGGTGAGGTCAACTTTGTTTCAGGGTTCTGATTTCCTATAGACCCCCTTCACACGTGGCTACCATCTACTCCTTGTTCAGACTTAACTAATAATATTTTAAGGAGACCACAGGTAGGGCCAGCAGGCAGTATGGTGGTTAAGGCACTAGATTCCACATGGACAACCATAGTTCGAGTTCCAGACCTCACATCTTGAAAAATCACACCAAGCGTGTGTGTATGCATGTCCAAAATCTTGAAAGAAGAATGGAGGAGGGATTACAACGTGGTCATACCCCCTGGGGGTGATTTCTCACTTTTCCTTCCTTTGTCTCTCTCTAGCAGTGCATGTGCCCTATGGCAAAAATCTAAAACCAAAACCAAAACCAAAGAGTGAAGCTGTGTGATTGAACTGATGGAGGTAACTAGGCTAATGTTTTAGAAAAAAAAACAGCCTTGGGGCTGGCAGGTTGTATGGTGGTTGAGGGTACTGGACTCCCACGTGGCTGACTGTGGTTCGAGTCCCAGATCTGGCAGCTTGCTTTCTCATTCCTTCCCACCTTGCTTTCTCCCTCTCTGGTCAAATTGAAATGAATGAATGAATAAATAAATAAAAAAGATAATTCTTTAAAAAAAGAAAAAGGCAGCCTTTTATTTATTAAGCCACTTTGGATACAATAGCTGGGATTATAAAGAAAGGGGGTACCTGCTACTATTTCCTTTGAGCCTCTCAGCAGTTCCTTTTTGTGCCAGAAAACTAAATGTTAGGAGAACTTTCCCAGTTGCAGCTCTGGTGAAGGGCCCGCTGCTACTGCTTCTGAAGAGGGGCTTGTGGGCACCTGGCAAACCTAGTCATCTATTCTCTGCCATCCCTCTATTGCAGAGGGAGTTAGAAAACTACCTGAATTAACTTTCAGAGTGGCCCTCAGGAGAGAGATTTGTATATTTTGTATCACTGAAAAATTAATTAAAAAATTAATTTATTTAAAAATGTGCCAGAGGGCACCCGAGAGGGACAGGGGTTGGAGGGAGGGTAGTGAAAAATCATCCCCATGGGAAATGGTCACACCCTAATCCCTTCTCCATCATTTCTACATCCTGTCAAGATTTTAGGCATGCACACACCTGTGCCCAACATATTTTTCAAACCACCAGGTCCAGGACTTGGGCCGTATGGTTGGCCATGTAGGATCCGGCTGGCTTACCCACCTGTGATGGGCTGGCTCAATTTTTTAATTTGCTGTTATTAAGATTTTGCTTGAGGGACCAGCAATTAGCGTAATGGCTATGTCGCTGGACTCCCACATAGTCGACCGCAGTTCGCATCCCAGACCCGGTGGCTTAAACTCACGCTGGGCGCGTGTGCATGTGTGTCCAAGATCCCGAGAGGAGAATGGAGGAGAAGGGATTGCGGCAAGACCATCTCCCCTGGGGGATGATTGCTTGCTTTCTATCTCTCTGTCTCTCTCTGTCTGTCTGGTGAGCGCATGCGCCCAATAGCAAAAACCTCTCCAAAAAAAAAAAAAGATTTTGCTTGAGGGCATGTGTACTCCTCAGAGAGAGAGACAGGAAAGGGGAAAGGGGAAAAGGAGGAAGTACACCTCATGCAGCTTGGTCACACTGCAATCCCTTCTCATTTCTCTATCCTGCCGGCATTTTGGGTACACATGCACATGTGTCCAACCTGCTTTCAAGTTGCCGGGTTTGAGAGTTGAACTGCATGGCCGGCTATGTGGGATCCAGCTCCTTTATCGATTATGTCATGGAGATGGCCCTCTGGTGATTTTTAAGAAATCTCATATGATCCCTTATTAATTAATTAATTAATTAGTTAGTTAGTTTGCTGCAGGGCATGTGCCCTTACCAGAGAGAGATGGGGGAGAGGATAGAGAGAGAGAGAGAAAGTGGGAAATCACCCCCTGACACACACCACCACCAGGACTGACCATAATCCTTTCTCCTCCATTCTCCTCAGGATTTTGGGCATGCACACACATGCACATGGTGTGATTTTTCAAGCCACCAGGTCCAGGACTTGAACTGTGGAGTTGGCCATGTGGAATCCAGCACCTTAACCTCCATACCACCTGCTGGCCTATGAGAGCACCTATTTTGTAGAGTGGCTAATACTGTAAATTATGCATTGTCAGAAAGGTTGATATTGTCTTCAAGAGGGCAAAAAGTGATTCTTGGGGGAAATCTCTTAGTTGTTACTATGGTTTGTGGCCCTCTGAAGGCCCATGGTACAAAAACCGGTATACCATATATCTATGGTATGAAACCTCTATCAGGGATGATTAGGTAAATAGTATCTAAAGCAGCTCCGAGGACATGTGATATGAAATGAAGGCTGAGACACGGCTGCATGTGCTCTCCATGTACCTATTCAGTCGAGGGCAGGGTTTCTCTCTGGTCTGTGTCTCTTAGTGTCCCTCTACTATCATGATAGATGAATGGGATTAGCTGAGAGATGGTGGAGGATGAGCGGTCATTGGCCATCCCATCCTGCTGTTCCATGCTGATGTTTCATGTCTTTAAACAGCCAGTGAAAACAACAGCTGTTTGCCTGTGGTGTTGAACAGCATCCAACATTAAGATAAGAAGGGATCCTTAAACATACCACTAGTGTCAAAACCTAGGGCACAGTGGGAACCAGCAGTTAGCGTAATGGCTATGTCACTGGACTCCCACGTAGTCGACCGCGGTTCGCGTCCCAGACCCGGTGGCTTAAAACTCATGCCGGGAGCATGTGCGTGCCCAAGATCCAGAGAGGAGAATGGAGGAGAAGGGATTGCGGCGTGACCATCCCTCCTGGGGGGTGATTTCTCGCTTTCTGTCTCTCTGTCTCTCTGTGTCTGTCTGGTGAGCACATGCGCCCTATAGCAAAAATCTCTCCAAAACCCCCCCCAAAAAAACAAACAAAAAAACGCCCTATAGCAAAAATCTCTCCAAAAACCCCCCCCAAAAAAACAAACAAAAAAAACCACCTAGGGCACAGTGACAGATTGCAGCTGAGGTGTTTGTAACAGACAGGAGGAGGAGTGTGCAATGACGATAGTGTTAAAGACCAAATTCCTCTTATCCCATCCTTCTCTTATACTTGCCAGTTCTCCTTATTTCATTATTGTTCATTTTGCAGAGGCCTCTATCTCTATCCCTTTTTCTAAAAGAATTATTTGATTTAACTTTATTTATTTATTTATTTTAATTTGACCGGGGTAGGGGGGAGAGAGAGAGAAAGCACGCCATCAGGTTCAGGACTTGAACTGCAGTTGGCCATGTGGGAGTCCAGCTCCCTTAACCATTGCACCACCTGCGGGTCCCAGGGAGGCCTCTCTTAAAATGCAAATAGTCTTTTCTCTTTCTCTCTCCAGCAAGCCCATGTGCCCTATGGAAAAAACAAGTAAATTAAAAAAAAAATAGTCATAGTCTTTTTTGTGTGTGCGAAGTTTTTACGATAGGGCGCATGTGCTTGCCAGACAGAGACAGAGAGACAGAAAGCGAGAAATCACCCCCTGGGAGGATGGCCATACCGTGATCCCTTCTCTTCCATTCTCCTCTCGGGGTCTTGGGCACGCACGCACATGCGCCCGGCGTAAGTTTTAAGCCACCGGGTCCAGGACGCGAACCACAGTCAACTACATGGGAGTCTAGCGACATAGCCATTATGATAACTGTTGGTCCCTATAGTCATAGTCTTTTAAAAAGATTAATCTTTATGCCTTGTTGTGTGTTAATTTTGAGATCCTTTCTTGAAGTTTTATTGGAAGAGAAAGGCATGGAGGCTGCATGGATCTGATTGCAGATGAGTGTGGGGTGCATAGGCAGGAGCGGCACAGGGAACTGAACGTGAAGGGTTAAGTCAAACTTGGTGCCTCCCCTTGCCTGGCTTCCCGATTTCTGTTTATGATGCTACCATTCTATCAGTCTCAAGGCCTTGGAGCTCCTTGGAGTTACTCTCCTCTATCTGTGTTCAGTCTGTTGCCAGTCCTAAGATGACATGTCTCCAATATTTCTCTAAAGAATTCCCTATTTTCCATTCTCATGGCCACCACTCCAGTTCAGTCCTTCATGACCCTTCACCCGGACTATTGCAGGTCTGCCCTGGTCACCTCCATACAGCTGCTGCTTCTGATCATGCCTTTTCCTTGTTCAGAAATCCTGACTGGCCGCCATGGCTTGTCACGTCAGTTCTCCAGTGTTCTCAGCTGGCATCAAGGCTGCACAGGCTGAAGCTACAAACTTGGCTCCGTGGTAGCACGAGCCATTTTCTCATGGGAAGAGCAAGCAGGTTTACAGAAGCAGACAGCCATGTTAGGGTAAGGGAACAAAATGGACAAATGGTTGCTCATGTGTAAGATCTAGTATACGACCTTCCACACTGAGGTACTGGGGGTTAGGGTTTCAAGTTATGAATTCTGGGGGACACAGTTCAGTCCATAACAGATAGGTTTGAAGTAGCTGGATTTTAGAGGATGTACAAACCAGGCATCGGAATTTTGTTTTGATATGGGACGTCATAGCGTCCACGTGTGGTCGAGCAGGGAAAGCATGAATAGCATGGCTTTTTCCAACACATTTCCAGCTGCTCTAAAGCACCATGGTAGTGAGAATGAGTATTAAGGAGTGGTTGGGAACTGTTTTGGAGAAGGAACTATTATGACTTTTCTATAGTGAACTGAAAGAGCAGAGGTTCTTTAAGTCCTGTAGAGATTTCTGGAAAATGAAGATAGTCTTTGGTGGAGAGGCAAATGGGAAATATGGCAAATTTGGTTTTAGATCTGTTAATTATACTCTTGGCAACATGGAATTAGAAATCAGAGAAAAATGAGCTAGTGATAGGACCCTGCAGTCAGTAACTCCCACAGGCTAATCAGTGAACCTGTGGGAGTAGGTAGGATTGCTCAGGGTTCAAAAAGGAATGGAGATAAGAATGATCAGGCCTCTGGCTGCTTGTTATCACCTGGGTTTGGAAGAGAAGGGATGCTTTCGGAGGTCTCTCTTGCTAAAGTAGCATCTCTGGCTTTGCAAATTTGCTTTCTTTTTTTTTTTTCTTTTTTGAAAAGATTATTTCTTCCAAGAGAAAGAGAGTGCACCTCCAACAGGGTCTTCATGGCTCAGTCCACCCCCTTTTCGCCAGTCTTGGCTCATGGGTATGCATACACCTCCAGTGTGTTCAGAGAGGTCTCTGCATGCAAATCCAGAACCTTGCTACGTGGGTCAGCTTTGCAGTGTTGCCTTACCTCTGGCCACTGCCCCTTTGTTTTCCCTAGCACATTATCACCATCTGGTATTATATTATGTAGCTTTTTGATTATTGTCTGTTTTTCTCCAGGATAGTCTACACTCCATGAGAGAGTAGAATGCCTTTCTGTTTAGTATTGTATTCCTAGTACCCGGAAGAGTATCCAGAACATAGCTTTTTTTTTTTTTTTTTTTTTTAAATATGCATTTACCCCCCCCCACACACCCCTACACATTAAAAATTAGCATTTCATTTGTTTATTGTTTATTTACTTATTTAATTGTCAGAGGGATATACACGCCACAGAGAGACAGGGAGAGAGAGGGAGAAAGCACCCCCCAATGGGATATGATCACACCACAGTCCCTTCTTCATTTCTCCATTCTGTCTGGATTTGGGGCACACACACATAGGTGCCAAGCATGTTTCTCAAGCCACTGGGGCTGGGACTTGAGCCAGAGTTGGCCATGTGGGATCAGGTTCCCTTAACCACTAGGCTATGGGGCCAGCCCTTATCTTTCCTTAAAGTAAAATTTCATTAACAACCCATTCTCCCACCTTTTTAAAATTTGCAAGAGGGCATATGTCCTTGCTGAAAAGAGAGAAAGGGAGAGGACAGAAGCACCCTCCAGTGGGACATGGTCATGCCACAATCCCTTCTCCTCCACTTCTGCACCCTGTCAGGGTTTTAGGTATGCATACATGAAAACACACTGCTGTGCTTTCCAAGCTGCTGGGGCCTGGGATTTGAGCTGTGCTCTTAGCCATGTGGGATCCAGCCTCCTTAATCATTAGGCCACAGGGCTGGGTCAATAGATTAGCTTTTGATAAAGGGACACATAGACAAATGTATTTGAGACTCTCTATAAATATTCAACCCAAAAACTTAGTTTTGCTTCTTTATGTGTTTTTCCTTAACTTGTGCTTTCCCCAACTCAAGATCACTTTGTTCCTTCTTTGCTATAGCACTTCTTTATGAGAAAGTAGGTGTGAATTTCTTTGAAAAGTCAGGCATTTTGGCAATCTGGTTACTCTTATCAGGTTATGCATCTCTCTCTCTTTTCTTGCTATTTAAAAACAGATTTATTATTTTTAAAAATTTTATTAACTATCATTATTCTTCAGTTGTGACCAATGAGAGAAAGGGAGAGTGGGAAAGCGAGCCACCAGGTCCGGGACTTGAACTGTGGTAGGTCATATGGGAATCCAGTGCCTCACCACACCACCTGGCAGCCTCTCCCCCTCCCCCCCCTTTTTTTTTTTGCCATTTTTACAGAAGGTCCTTTGAGGAGTTGTTTTCGGCAAGTCCCTTTTCCTTTCCTCACCATCGAAAGGTTCCCATCTCATTGTACTCATGTGAGTGCCAAAAGACCATGTCAACTACGGAGTCTGTTTTTCACCTTCCTCCACACTCCTCCACGATGGTTGTTGGTTAGTGGATGGTATGATGGCTGTCATGAAATACCACCTTACGCAGACTAGGCATTTAAACCAACTTCATCCTTTTTTTTTTCCCCTAAGGAGTCATAATCAAAAGTGAATTTAATCAACTTGTATTTCATACAGGTAAAAGCTCTTAATAAATCCAACTTCTCTTTTTCAGTAATCTGAGTAGTAAAAATGACATTGCAGTAATCAGGTAACGTGATTTAAAGCAGTGATTTACAATAGATGGGAAGTTTCTCTTTCCAGACTATCAAAATTAGTGGAGAACGGTTTTCAAGGGTTACATGACCCCTATTTGAAGATCACGGTGACCATAGAGCACCTTTGGAAAAAAAGTTTATTTCTTCTATGAACAAGAGAAAAAGAAAGGGAGGGGGAGGGGAGGAAGGAGGAAGAGTGTGGGTTGAGAGAGACAGAGAATCCTTTACAGAGGCCCGATGCTTAATCCACTCCAGCCTGAGCCAGCCCTGGTCATGGGCATGTGTGTGCCTGGTATAGTGAGAGGGGTCTCCAGACACAAACCCAGAACCTTCCCATGTGGGTCAGTCATGCAGTGTTACATTTTACCGCTTTGCCACAGTCTGACCTCACAGAGAACATTGCTGATGGGAGCATATTATACTTGTCAGGCTTGCTGGGGAAGAAAGGGTTGAGAATCATCAGTCAAAGATTCTAAGTGCGGGCCCAACCTCTGTGGAGTAGTAGGTAGTGCCCCGGACCACAGATCTGGAAGTTACTTGCTGATGTGATTCAAATACTTGGCCTGGTTGCCTGAGGCACACCAGATGTGCACGCATGCCCAGGATCTTGGCAAGCTGGAGAACTGCAGGGAAGGGATCATGGTGTAACTGAGCCTTGTGGAGGTATCCACCCCCCTCTCTTTTTCTCCCCACTCTCTACCCTATGCTTATCATGAACAGGAAAAAAAAAAAAATCAAGAGTTATACTGAACAAAACACAGGGGACCAGCAGGTGGTGTGGTGGTAGAAACGCTGGACTCCCACATGGCTGTCTACGGTTTGAGTTCCGGACCTGGCAGCTTGCTTTCTCTCATTTCCTTTCTCTTTCTCTCTCTGGTTGAATTAAAAAATAGTAACAAAATGAAATAAATAATTCTTTTTTTTAAAAAAAGAAGAATGAACAGAACACATAAAACTAAAGGGTGATTTTGTTTCTGTCCTTTGCTCTCTTTTGGTCCCCCAGAATGTCTGACTGCATTTTATGGAACTTTTACGCAGTGTAGTATGCTCTAGTCTGATGGGAAGAAATCTGTGGACAACAGGACAAGTCTGTAACATCCAGAAGGAGACTGGACTTTCTGCCAGAGGTCATGTGTGTATGCGTGCTTGTGCGAGAAAACCCCACAGTGGGCCTGGTCACACTACAAGCCTTTTCCTTTAACTCTTCATTCTGTCAGGATCCTGGACATGCACTCCTATGCCTAGGATGTTCTTCAAGTTACTAGGGCTGAGACTTCAACCCTGTTCAGCCACATAGGATCCACCTTCCTCTGTGCAGCTATTAACTGCTGTGCTACGGGGCTGCGAGGTGAACTTTTGAGCATGTCGTTGGAAATAAAGAAAAATAGGACATTTATAGGAGAGCTTGTTTACCGAATTGCATGGCCAATTTAGTACATCTTTAGGAATTGTTCTTTATATTTTTCTGACAGGAACTCTACTATTATTTTCAATACATTGGGCTCTTTTTAGAAGTTATAATAATTATTATTTTGCCACAGGGTGTGGACTCTCAACCAGCAAAAGACAGAAAAAGAGGAAAAGTGAGAAATCACCTCCCAAAAGAGAGGCCACACCACAATCCTATCTCCTCCATTCTCCTCTTGGGATTTTGAGTATGCACGCACACAAGCCTGGCATGTTTTTCAGGCTGTTGTGCCTAGCAATTGAACCATGAAGTCAGCCATGTGGGACCCAGTGCCTTAACCTCCATGCCACCAGCTGGCCCTGGGCTCCTTCTTAATCAGTTTGCCCAAATGCCCAAGTACCCTGGGGGGAAATGCTATGCAGACAGAGGGTACAATTAACATGATTTTGTCTAGCCTGTAATCTATCCAGCCCTGCTCTCCACAGCTGTAGACGCACAATAGGGAGAAGACTTGTGGCTAGGACGTGTCAAGTATTTTACATACGTTGCACATTATCTCAGGTGATTTTAGCAATTTTACTTAGATATTAGAATCTCAATTTATATGTGAACAAACTGAGGCTCAGAGATTTGAAGGACTTGCTCAAGGTCGCATGCCTGGTCAATGTAGAACTGGATTTGCAGGCCTCTGAGCATTTTTGATTAAAGCAGAGGTTGGCAAACTTTTTGTGTAGTGGGCCAAATAGTAAATATTTTAGGTTTCCTGCGCCAAGAAACAAGATTTGGAGGATATTATGTAGGCACTTACATAACCATTTAAAATGTAACCATTTAAAAATGTTAAGAAAAGAAGTTCTCAGGTCTTATGCTAGAAAGGCCTGCAGGCCATAGTTGTCAATGCCTGGCCTAGTCTCCAGAAAATTTAAGCAAAAGAGATTTTGAGTGGAGGGGAAGTGATTGTTTGAATAAATAATTGCCACTAAGTTTGTATTAAATTTGTATAGTCTTTTAGTAATGGACAGTTCATATTTCCTCATTAATAAACTCCAATATTAAATTATCCTTGTAGTCATATACTTCTTCCTATTGATAGCTATGCATGTTTGCTGAACAAGGAGGTCTTCAAAAAACTTAAGGGGAAATGGGTATTATGAAAAATCCACACATGAATTTTGAAATATTTTTGCACAAAATAAACCCATACTTTAATTCCATTTTTACATAAAACTATCTTTATTTCAAAATATCAGAAGACATTTGTATATGTATATTTCATTTTTGTACTATCTGTACCTATAATAACTCCCTACCAGGCTGCAAGACTGGGATTGTTTTAAGTTTCTGTGTCACGAAACTGAGACTCACATGATCTAAAGTGAGCCTAGGAGTCTCTGACACACACCGTCTCTTAGATCACTTCCAGATCCAGGAACCTCTTGAAATCTTCTCTGCTAATGTGGCTTTTTCTTGGCAAGATTTCATAACCGTACATTTTACCTCAGTCTTTGACCTTTCTCCCAGTTACTACTTACATTACAGATGATTCGTATTTGAAGAACTGTTTACGTAAGTATTCAGGACATGGTAGACATTTAGCAGTGGTAATCATTGTTAACGTTGTCAGTATACCAAAATAGTATTATATTGTGTCTTTGTAATTCTTTTATTTTATTGGTAAAGATGTCTGTTTTGCACGTGATCCGGCGGATTTCTTCTCAGCTCTTAATTTTTCTGATTAGTCCTGTCTGGTACATTTATCTGTCTTCTTTCTTTCTTTTTCTTTTTTTTTTTTTTTTTTTTTAGAATTATTTTACTTAACTTTATTTATTTTTAATTGGACCAGAGAGGGACAGAGAGAGAGAGAGGGAGAGACAGAAGGAAAATGAGAAAGCAAGCCGTTAGGTTCGGAACTCGAACCACCGTTAGCCATGTGGGAGTCCAGTGTCCTTAATCTCCATGCCGTGTGCTGGCCCTGCTACTGTCTTTGTTCATAGAAATTCAAAATAAATCCCTGTAGATATACATAAAAAACAAAGACACCTCCAAAAATCCCTAAAACTGAAAATCCCAAGTTTTAAATTCTGAATTAAACGTTCTGAAATTAAAGTTTTTCTTGAAAAAAAAAATGTGACAGGTTAGGCATTCATGTCTTTCTATAAAGCCTTAGATAATATTCTTTTCCCTTATTTATTCATTTTGATAAATAGGTGTTCTCTGTGTTAAAAAGCAAAAGGAGAAGGATGTTGTGAATGTGAAAGTTTTGAAAAACAAATCAACATAGGAATCAATCTAATCAACATGCTATTAAGCAGCTCTGTGGCTATGCATTTCCAGGTATCGATAGGTACCATTTCTATATTAATGGGGCACTAAACTTAATTTGACTTACCTTCCAAAGTTAACCTTTTCTTCTGGGAGAAGAGGTTTAAACCAGAATAGAATAATGGAAGTTTCTTAGCTTGATCTCTGCCAATGCATGTAGACTGGAGCCTTATGCAAAAGAAGAAGAAAGACTATTTCAGTCAAAAAAATTTTTTTAACTTAATTCCTATAGTTCCTAAAATTCGACGATAAGACATTCAATACTTTGGGGTTTATCAGTTACCTTGAGCGAAAGAGAGAGAAAGAAAGAAAGAGAGAGAGAGAGAGAGAGAGAGAGAGAGAGAGAGAGGCCTCATGGGAAAGAGAAAGTATTCATGGAGGGTCTTGTTAGGCCATGATCCCCTTCTCCCAGCCCTCCAGTTCACTGGGATTTGGGGTAAATTTGGTATGTTCTAGGTTGATTTAGCCATGTGGCTTTTCAGCAGTTCAGTTTGCTACTGACTGTCCCACAGAGGCTGGGCCACCTACATAATTTTTATTTCCATGTTGATCTATTACGGATAAACAGAAATGAGAATACTCACAGCTAAACCCAGTATATGGGGTGAAGTTTAGGCAAGTACACTTGTTTCATGTGAGTGTTGGGTGTGAGTTTTGATCATCACTTATTATTAGAGAATGTTGTATACCAAGTAACTCTTTAGACAAACTTCAGATATTACTCCATCATACATATGATTTTTATGAACTATACATGCACTTATGATATATGAATATTTTCTCAAATCAAATGGGAAAATTTGTTTCTTTAGAAATGTATGTAGCATTGAAGAAGAAGAGTTTGCTTGTGTTTTTAGTTTATATATTGGATTTCTGCTGGACTAGAGTATGGTGCTGTAAAGCTGTTTTAGGGCACCACCGCACTGCTGTGATCACCTCTGATTTGTCAGACTTTTATGGATCGGCATGGTCAGCTCTGAGACCTGGCTCTGTACACGGCACTTCTGCCTGTCCATCAGAGGACAAGCCCTGTATCCCTATTGGGAAGTAATAGTGGTACTTTTCTAAGTAGACCACTTAGTACGCACCTCGTAGATGCTCAGAAAGTATTTGTGGGACACAGTGGCACATACACCTCTTTAGACACTTCTGTGTAAAAGGAAGCTCCAGAGAGAGGATTCTAGGGACACTATTAATTTGGCCTTGACACAATTATGGCTTTGACAGCCCATAATATGCAAAGTTGTACATACCGGACATACAGTACTTAGAAATGTCTCACGTTCATTCTGTCTGCACTGAGGAGAGTGTTCAGAGAAATGCAAATATTTTGCTCATTCATTTGTATGATGATGAGGTTACTGGGCGGGTATAATTACCTGCTTTGGGAAATTTTCTCAATAGAAATATAATGGTATACTGTGCTCAGGTGCTAATGACCTGCTGCAAAGAGGACCGAGAAAATTACTTTTGAAGACAAACTTTTGATCTTTCCAGACCAAGACACACAATATGTTATACTATTGTATTTATAAGGAAGTGGTTTATGGATCTTATTAATTGCCATTGTCTCGCTGTCGTTTGGGAAGTCGGAGGTTGTTCCTGTCCTACTGGGAAGTGTATGAGTATTTATAGTGCTGAGTACATGTGGATAGGAACAGGAACAGTATCTGAGTGCACCCACAAACAGGGATTTGTGTTTATCTCATGTCCTGCTGTGCCACAGCACTTAGAAAAGTACCTGCCAGGACCAGCAGGTGGCGTAGTAGTTAAGCTCACTGCAGTTCAAGTCCTGACCTGCTGGGTTGAAACTAAGGCCAGGTGAGTGTGCCTGCCCAAAACCCCCAGAGGAGAATGGAGGAGAAGCCAGTGAGGTGAGGCCATCCTCCTTGGGGAGTGAGTTCTCACTTTCTGTCTCTCTGTCTCTAGCGAGTGTACTCACCCTAATAGCAAAATTCTCCTAAAGAAAGGGGTGGGGGGAGGTACTTGCCATGGGTTATCCCATAACCTAGTAGTTAAGGGAGCCAGATCCCACATGGCAACTGTGGTTTGAATCCCTTCCCTGGTGTGCTGGAAGGCATGCCAAGTGTGTATATGAGTGTGTCCTAAATCCCAAGGGTATGAAGAAATGGAGAAGGGATTGGGATGTTAAAAAAAAAAAGGGGGAACACCTTGAAGTTTAAATATTTCTTGAGATAGGGCCAGCATGTTGCATGGTGGTTAAGGGCGCTGGACTTCCACATGGCTGACCATGGTTTGAATCCTGGAGCTGGTGACTTTCTCACTTTCCCTCTTTTTATCTCTGCCTCACTCTGACCCTATCTGGTCAAATTAAAATAAATAAGCAAATAACTAAATAAATAAAGTTAAATAAAATAATTCTTAAAAATATATTTCTTGGGACATTAAAAAGATCTTACTTTTTATTGGACATAAGAACGCATGTAAGGGGAAAAGGCTACAGAATAGTGCATCACAGCAGAGTAAAAACTATGGCCAACTGGGACCAGCGGATAGCATAATGATTATGTCACTGGACTCCCACATAGTTGACCGTGGTTCAAGTCCCAGACCCAGTGGCTTAAAACTAACACCAGAAGCTTATGCGTGTGCACCCCAAATCTCAAGGGGAGGGTGGAAGAGAAGGGATTATGGTGTGGCCATCCCCCCAGGGGGGTGATTTCTCGCTTTCTGTCTCTCTGTCTCCGGCAAGCACATGTGCTCTATAGCAAAACTCTCTCTCTCTCTCTCAAAAAAAAAAAAAAAAAAAAAAAAATAGGGGGACACGCAGAGTAATGGATATGTTGCTGGACTCTCATGTAGTTGATCATGGTTTGAGTCCTGGACCTAGTGGCTTAAAACTCACGCTGGGTGCATGTACATGTATGCTCAAAATCCTGAGAGGAGAATGAAGGAGAAGGGATTACAACATGGTGATCCTCCCCGAGGGAGGGTGGTTTCTTACTTTCTGACTCTGTCTCTGTCACTCTGGTGAGTGCATATGCCCTAAAGCAAAAATCTCTTTAAAAAAAAAAAAGATGCACAATTTAATACATATTTTAAAAAAACTGGATCTGGTAGGGGACATGGTGGATAAGGGCACTGGACTCCCACATGGCTGACCATGGTTCGGGTCCCAGCCCCAGCGGCTTGCTTTCTCACTTTCCCTTTCTCTCTCTCTCTCTCGCTCTCACTCTTAAAATAAAATCTAATAGAACCGTTGATGAATGTGTACAACAGAATGTAATGTTTGCTACTGAAGAAGATGAAAATTTGTTTAAAAAAATATAAAGGGGTCCCAACAGGTGGTGTGGTGGTGAAGGTGGTGGACTCCCACATGGTTGACCGTGGTTTGAGTCCTGGAGCTGATGGCTTGCTTTCTCACTTTCTTTCTCTCTGTTTCTCTCTGGCCCAATAAAAAAAGGAAAACATACTGACCCTGGGGCCAGGAGGTGGCATGGTGGTTAAAGGTGCTGGCCTCTCAGAGGGCTGACTGGTTCAAGTCTCAGATCTGGCAGCTTGCTGTCTCACTTTCCCTCTCTGTCTCTGGTGAGCACATGTGCCCTATAGCAAATTAAATAGTAATAATAATAATGATAAAATAAAATTTAAAATACTAACAAATAAAATAAAATAAATAATTCTTTAAAAATAATAAAAATGATTATCAGAAATAGGAAGATTTTGCACATCGTTATGAAGATGAGTTATTTTTTTCAGGGAAAGCATTGGACAAAAAATGTATCACATAATATCTATTTTGAAAGCTCTTGAAAATTTTTTACTCTCTTTTTGTTTGTTTGCTATAGGGAATTTGCATTCACTGGAGAGAGACAGAAAAAGAGGGGGCAAAGTGAGAAACCATTCCCCATACAGTATGGCCATGCTGCTATACCTCGTCCTCCATTCTCCTCATGGGATTTGGAGGCATACAAACACATGCACCCAGGGTGTTTTTCAAATCACTGGGTCTAATACTTGAACTGCAAGGTTGGCCATGTGGGATCCAGCCATCTTAACCAATGGCCGGCCCAGCATCTTACATTCTTTATTACTATTATTATTATATTAAAATTTCCTTTTTTGGGGGGGAGGGGGGGAGATTTTCACTATAGGGCACGTGCGCTTGCCAGACAGAGAGAGACATAGAGACAGAAAGCGAGAAAGCACCCCCCAGGGGGGATGGTCACGCCGCAATCCCTTCTCCTCCATTCTCCTCTTGGGATCTTGGACACACACGCACACGCGCCTGGCGTGAGTTTTAAGCCACTGGGTCCAGGACGTGAACCGCGGTCGACTATGTGGGAGTCCAGCGACATAGCCATTACGCTAACTGCTGGTTCCCTATATTAAAATTTCCTATAGGACACATGTGCGCACCAGAGAGAGAGAGAGACAGAGCCAGAGAGAAAGTGAGAGAAAAGCCCCCAAGTCCAGGACTTGAACTGCTATCAGTCAAGCTATAGGATACATGCACTTGCCAGAGAGAGAGAGAGAGAGAGAGACTGCTACATTCTTCTCTTGGGTTTTGGGCCTGCGTGCACAGATACCGGGGGTGTTTTGCAAGCTACTGGGTCCAGGACTCAAACCGCACAGTTGGACATGTGGGATCCAGCAACTTTAACCACCATGCCATCTAGTTGGATCCAAACAGCTGGGTTTTTATATTTGTAAAATATATAAAAATGGTTTTATGATCATGTAAGTGCTGAGAATGAGGGAATTTTAATTCAAGGAGCCAAAGAATCTATTTTGATGTCTGTGTGGTATTGTACATGAAATAATTTTGAAAGCATCTCTATTTGTTTCCACCATTCAGTTAAATGTGAACCGAGTGCCTCCTTACTAAGTCACTGGTTCTTGGCTGGTTATGGAGGATACATGTCTTGAGAGCTTATAGAAAAATAGAGGAGACAGACTCATACATGAGTAATTTTAACACATTCCTAAAGCTATAATAGAAATGTGTGGAGACACAAAGAAGGGAGCCTTAACCCGACTGGGGGTGAGAATGGGGAGAGGGAGGGTCGGGAAAGGCGCCAGGGGTGTTGGAGGTTAAGGGAGTCCGGCGTTAGATGAGTGCGGCTTGGTTAGGTGAGGATGAGAGAGCATCCCGTGCAGAGGTAATAGCAGGAACCAAGTCCCAGAGCTGTGGTATTACTCAAGTAATGAAGGAATGGAGGCTCGTGAGGAAGGCCAGGCTTGCACTTCCATTCAGAGAAGATTGAACGTTGCTAAACATGTTTGGGAGCTATTGAAGGACTCACAGAGAGGGCGTCTTAGATCTGACCGTAGATACAGCACACTGCTGGAAGTCCGGAGGATGGATCTTAGGTGAGCAGGGTTGGGTGGGTGATCGTTTCACTCAAGTAAGAGATGAAGGCTTGTTTTGGACAGTGGAAATAGAGATGGAGAAGGGAGAGTTTCCAGAACCAGGTGTTCAACAATGACTAGTCCAATCTGGAATGATTGGGTCAAACTATATGACATTGCCTACATTCTCTTTTAAGAAATACCATATTTAGGGCCAGCTCCATAGTGCAGTGGTTTTGCACTATATGTTGGGAACTGAATACCATATGGCTGACTGTAGTTCGAGTTCTGGCTCCAGTGGTTTGAAGCATACGCCAGTTCTGTGTATGTACATGTCCTAAATCTTGAAGGGATGGGGAAATGGAGGAGAGAGGATTGTGGTATGGCCATGCCCCATTCAGGGTGTGTGTGTGGGGCATGCTTTCTCTCTCTAGTGACTGCATGTGCCTTCTGGCAATTAGAAGAAAAGGAAAAAGAAAAATTATTGTACTTAAACCTTTACTAATTGGATAAAAAGAACATATTTTCTAAACCTTTACTAATTTATTTAAAAAGAACATGTTTCTCACTAGAAACAAAATTTAGAGAGAAAACAGTTATTGTTCTACATTTTTGCAAGTCTCTTAACGTCTGGCTTTATAGGAGGCAGTTCTCATATTTGCTTCTGCATTTAGTTTGTTGCAGTATGTTGTTTTGAGAAATGTATAAAGATAATCTGCATTCAGAAATTCAATTCCTTTTTTACAACTTGAATGATTGGTTTCAAGATGATTTCATAACATAACTAGCACTATAAAACTATTAAAGAATGTTCCATCATTCAAGACACAATAAGGTAAATTATTAACATCTATAAAACCAAGGTAAAGATAACATTGTCATGTTTTTATTTCTTATTTACAGTTTCTTCCTGCCACTTTGGATTAAATTTCTCTCTTCCATGAGTCACAGGACTCTCTGCTTTGTTATTTTCAATTTTTCAAGTATCTTTACATGTAGCAGTACATCTGAACCTTGAGGGAATGAGTCTTTTATTTAAAAGAGATTTTCGCCTTAGGGCGCATGCGCTCTCCAGAAAGACAGAGAGGCAGAAAGCAAGAAATCACCCTGGGGAGGGGGGTGTGGGGTATTTATAGAGATTTTTGCTATTGGTCATGTGTACTTCATGGAGAGACAGAGATAGAGAGAAATCACGCACTGGGGAGATGGCCATGAGCAATCCCTTCTCCTCCAGTCTCCTCTTGGGATTTTGGCCACGTATGCACACGTGCCTGGTGTGAGTTTTAAGTCACTGGGTCCAAGATGAGAACTGTGGAGTCCAGTGACATTACCATTACACCATCTGGTAGTCCTGAGGAAATGAGTCTTCTAATCTTCCTTTTTAAAACAAAAGATCAGTTTTTAGTCAAGGAGATAAGAATTTTAATTTCTTTAAACCTACATGTGACTTTGGACAAATTCTCAAGGCCTCACTTTTTTTTTTTTCCTTTCTTTTACCACTGCGCCACCATCTAGTCCCCAGCTCCATTTTTTGTACACCATTTTTGTGCATCAGGAATTTGGAAGTGGCTTTAGGAGTTCCTGCTG
>NW_006159564.1:2672334-2674869 GCF_000334495.1 Tupaia belangeri chinensis
TCACTCACATGGCTGCTGGGCTGGTGCTGGCAGTTGGCCTCCATGGGCCTTTCTAGACAGTGTCCTCATAACGTGGGGATTCCCCCACATTGAGTATGTTCAATCATCTTTGATTAACACATGCAACCAAATTGAGTTTATATTTCAACACATAAATGACATGAAATACATGAATTTTTTTTTTTTTTTTTTGAAGTGATATTAACAACCATTCTTGACTCTGCGTGGGAGGGCTCCCGGGCATTGGAGGTTTGTTCTTCTCAAACAGTACTTTGCTTTAGCATTTTATAGAAAACTGTGTTTAGTTAAAATCATTAGTCTTTTCCATGACCATTTTTGTCTATTGTATGTTCTCCAGAGGTCGTGATTTTGTGGTTTGAGTTTTTATATACTAAGTATAACAGGAAATAATTTCATAGAGAGAGAAATGTGTACATTTTTTTCTCTAT
Organism: Tupaia belangeri chinensis; assembly: GCF_000334495.1. NCBI lineage: Eukaryota > Metazoa > Chordata > Mammalia > Scandentia > Tupaiidae > Tupaia > Tupaia belangeri. The sequence continues at coordinate 2,672,784 of NW_006159564.1, forward strand.
AAATTTATTTGAATGAGCATTTAAGTTCCTTATTATACATAAGCTATGTTAGTGGGCAGAAAAAAAGAATTCAAATAGAATTCATTGAGAAAGCCCAGGCTGTATTAGGATTCTTCAGAAAAACAGAGCCAATGGGGTATGCATAGAGAAATAGAACGAGACTAATTAAGAAGGATTGGCTCACACTGACAGAGGCCAGGAAGTCCCACCTCCCATCTGCAAAGCTGGAGAATGAGAAGCTGGTGGTGCAGTTCTAGTCTAAACCCAAAGGCTGAGAACCAGGGACCTGATGTTGTAGGTCTCAGCTGGAGCATAAAGGTCCAAGAACCAGGAGTTGTCGATGTCTGAGGGCAGGAAAAGATAGATGTCCCAGCTCCAGAAACAATCTCAGCCTCCTTCCTCTTCTAATCTGGCCTCAACAGATTGGATGAAGCCCACCCACATTTGTGAGAGTTGATCTTTTTTCCTCAGTCTGCTGATTCTGATGCTAGTCTCTTCTAGAAACTTCTTCACATACATACACCCCCAAGTAATATTCCTTAGTCTAGTCAACCTGACACATAAAACTAACCATCACACTCAGTATCTCATTTCTCACATATTTGAAGTGATTTTGATTTCTCAGGAATTGCAATGACTGGACTCGTATTTTCCAGAGCTGTATCAAGGGAGTTGTTTCTGTTCTTTTTTTTTTTTTTTTTCATTTTTGCTTTCTTTCTTTTTTTTTTAAAATTTATTTTTAGTTTTTGCTATTTGGTGTGTGCGCTCACCAGAGAGAGAGAGAGAGAGAGAGAGAGAGAGAGAGAGAGATCATCCCCTAGGGGGAATGACCACCCCCGAGTCCCTTCTCTTCCACTGTCCTCTCATGATACTGAGCACATACGTACACAGGCCTGGTGTGGTTCTCAAGCCACTGGGTGTGGGAAGTGTGAACCTGAAGCTAGCCATGTGGGATCCAGTGTCTCAATCTTCATGACACTCGCTGGCCCCATCTTTTTATTTATATTCTTGAAGTTACCAGAAAGTTTGGAGGATGGAAGGGCAACAAGACATTTTAAGGCACTACAGCACTGTGAGAAGCAAAGAAATGCTGACCGTGGTCTGTGTCCCCCAGTCTTCTACCACATATTGATGCTAAGGAACAATCTGAGCTCATCGTGTTTCCTTCTCCACCCCCTCCCTTCTTGAAACCCTCGCATCTGCTGATTTCCTTGTGATCTGAAGCTGTCACCCTGTTCGACCTGGTCATGGTCCCAACTGTGGCCTGATTGGAAACATTTTCATTGCTGCCTACTGCCAAACCAGTCGTACCTGTGGATCTCACCCCAGCCTGCTTCTTGCCCTTTATACTTTCCCCTTTGCCCCTGGATCAGACCAGCTCTCCGTGGGCTATTGCAGTGTTTCCTAGAGGTCTCCCTGCCACCTTTTCTAAACGTCTAGATTAATTGTGCCTGCCTTAAATTCTTTCCTGTTTTCTCAATGTTTATTTATTTATTTAATTAGATTTATTATTATTATTATTATTATTATTATTTTGCAAAGGTTTTTGCTATAGGGCATGTGCACTTGCCAGAGAGACAGAAAGCAAGAAATCACCCCCCAGGGGGGGATGGCCACGCCACAGTCCGTTCTCCTCCATTCTCCTCTAGGGATCTTGGGCATGCACACACGCCTGGTGTGTTTAAGCCACTGGGTCCAGGACTCGAACTGCAGTCGACTACATGGGAGTCCAGCGACATAGTCATTACTCCAGCTACTGGTCCCTCAATGTTTATTTTTTAAAATTCTGCAGAGGGCACATGTGCTAGCCAGAGTGTGCTGGAGAGAGGGAAAGTGGGACCTCTCCACTCCCATGGGGAATGTTCACCCTACAATCTCTTCTCTGTTTCTTCCCCTTTTTGGGATTTTGGGCATGTATGTGCATTTACCCAGTGTGCTTCTCAAGCCTGTTGGTTGGGGACTCAAACTGGGCAGTCGGCCTCAAACACAACCACCAGGCCAGGGCCTGGCCCAATGTTTGCTTATATATTTACTTCTTATTATCATTATGATAATTCATCCCCCCCCCCCCCCCACACACCCAAAG
>NW_006159564.1:2677498-2678200 GCF_000334495.1 Tupaia belangeri chinensis
TTATTATTATTATTATTATTATTATTATTATTATTATTATTATTATTATTATTATTATTATTATTATTATTATTATTATTATTATTATTATTATTATTATTATTTGTTTATTTATTTATTTAATTAGATTTATTATTATTATTATTATTATTATTATTATTATTATTATTTTGCAAAGGTTTTTGCTATAGGGCATGTGCACTTGCCAGAGAGACAGAAAGCAAGAAATCACCCCCCAGGGGGGGATGGCCACGCCACAGTCCGTTCTCCTCCATTCTCCTCTAGGGATCTTGGGCATGCACACACGCCTGGTGTGTTTAAGCCACTGGGTCCAGGACTCGAACTGCAGTCGACTACATGGGAGTCCAGCGACATAGTCATTACTCCAGCTACTGGTCCCTCAATGTTTATTTTTTAAAATTCTGCAGAGGGCACATGTGCTAGCCAGAGTGTGCTGGAGAGAGGGAAAGTGGGACCTCTCCACTCCCATGGGGAATGTTCACCCTACAATCTCTTCTCTGTTTCTTCCCCTTTTTGGGATTTTGGGCATGTATGTGCATTTACCCAGTGTGCTTCTCAAGCCTGTTGGTTGGGGACTCAAACTGGGCAGTCGGCCTCAAACACAACCACCAGGCCAGGGCCTGGCCCAATGTTTGCTTATATATTTACTTCTTATTATCATTATGATAATTCATCCCCCCT
>NW_006159564.1:2678231-2679831 GCF_000334495.1 Tupaia belangeri chinensis
ACACACACACAGAGGGTAGAGCCATGCTCAATCCCTTCTCCTCCATTCTCCTCTCAGACTTTTGGGCATGCCCACACAGGCACCCAGCATGATTTTTGAGTCAGTGGTTCTGTGACTGAAACCATAGAGTCAGCTATGTGGGATTCAGCACCTTAACCTCCATGCCACCTGCTGGCCCTGGCTCAATGTTTACTAAACAAAGTTTTAGTGTCTCACCTGGCAGCCACTGGACCCCTCTACCTGAAGGTATCAAGCTACCTTTACATTTAATGTCATCATCTGCCCTTTGGCAACCCTAAAAGGGACTGTAATCTCTTTTTGACTCCTCTCCATAATTCTTTGCTCCTGCTGTTCCCTCTTCAGTGAATGCTGTGGTAAAGGCTATGGGCTGGGGCCAGTAGGTGGCACAGTGGTTAAGGTACTGGATTCCCACATGTCTGACTGTGGTTTGAGTCCTAGACCTGGCGGCTTGAAACAACACCAGGTATGTGTGCGCATGAGTGCCCAAAATCCCCAGAAGAGAATGGAGAAGAAGGGATTGCGGCATAGCCATCCCCTCTGGGGTGTGATTTCTCATTTTGGGGAGCACACATGCCCTATAGCAAAAATCTCTCTTAAAAAAAAAGGGCTGCAGGCTGAAATCCCACCATCCTTTAGGGCCTATCTCAAATGCTACCTCCTCTGCAGAGATTTTCCTCCCAACCGCTTTTCCTCTGCCAGATACATTGTCTCTCTTTTAAGTTCTCACTGAACTTTGTATCCCTCCTGATATAATCACTTTCTTTGAATGTAGCACGTACTGTACATTCCCTTATCATTCCTACAAGTTATAAGATACTTCAAGGAGGGACTTAATCTCTTTTTTTTTTTTTTATCTGCATACTCCTAGCACATTTTCTTGCTTCTTGGACGTCAGTAAGTAGTTGTACAAATCTACTGAAAAAATGTATTTGAGATAAGAAAGGTCAAAATTCCCATGTACGTTTATCAGACATGGTGTAAATCGATGCCCGATTTTGTATATAGTCAGGCACTTCCTAAGGACGTTTTGGTCAACCACGGGTTGGATCGTTGTCCCACAAGATGAGGTTTGTGCCAGTGCGCTTCGGCGTTCCCACAGCAACGACATCGCCTAAGCATGCATTTGGCAGGTCTGTCCCGTTCCTTAGCTGTGCATGATCGTATATAAAAGCAGAGACATACATGTATGTACGTTTATCATTTTATTAAGGTGGCTTTACTCTAGCGTCGAAGGATACCAGAATGTGGGCATTGCTTTTTATTCCTCACTACGCCTAAAAAGTTACTAGCTGTGGCCCAGATGATAATGGGGTGGGTGGGGGGAAGAAAGGCCTCAATCCCTCCATTTGGGGCTTTGCCTGAGAGAGCGCTGCCATGTGCTCCCTGGGGGTCGAGGGACGCCTCTGTTTGAGGCTGTGGAGGAGCCAGGCCTTTAAGAGCCTTCCAGAGACGCCTTAACTCGCGCTGTCAGAGAGCTCGCGGCGTCAGGGCGGGCCGGGATGCGGGGCGCGCACCCGGTTCTCACTCCCGGGGAACCAGGCCGACCAGTTTCCACCGCGGCGTCCCCGCCTCCCGCCTC
>NW_006159564.1:2680510-2706656 GCF_000334495.1 Tupaia belangeri chinensis
CGCCCGCGCCCGGCGCGTGCTGGGACGCACGGAGGAGGGTCGGGGCCCCGGGCGGGAGGCGCCCGGTCGGCGTACGGGGCCCCGCGCCTTCTATAACGGCAGGGCACAGCGCATTCGTGGTGTATGAAGCGACTCCGGGGTGCAGTGCCTTGGCCTGGGCACCTGCCGTAACGCGATGCCCTTTGGCCCCTCTGAAGTCTGGGCGCCATTCAAGGGGCCTCGGAGCTTTTGAAACGCAACACGGGTTTTCTCTGGAAACAGATCTGCCGAGTTACGGCTCCCATGCGGTGACGAGGTTCGGGGCTTGGGGTGGGTGTGATTTTCGTTTGTGGTCGTTTCAGTGAAGAGCTGTAGTCAAGGCTAATGAGCGTGGGAATTGGGCTGAAGGTTGACATTTCTTCTTAAGCATTTGTGGAAATTTAGAGTAATAGGACTTTGCCATTTAAAAAAAAAAAAAAAAAAAAGATCTGTTACTATCAAGATGGAAGGTGGAGCTGGACTGAAGCCAGAGTAAGCTTATGCCTTGGTTTGGACGTTCTGGGGTTTCGAAGCCCACAGTTTCTGCAGGCTTGTTTTGGTTTTAGCAAAGCTTAGCGTGAATAAGCCATTGCCAGGGAAGAAAGGCAGATTGTTTCCCTTTTTCGGTTGTAAATGGGATAGTTTTCTTTTTCAATGAACGGAGTTGCGTAATTGGGGGGTGGGGAGACAGGATGCCACTGTGTGTAGACTGAAGAATGAATCCTAATCCGAAACCGACTCCAACCAGCTGAGTTTAAAGTACATCTCGCCGCTCGCTGCTCTCGCGCTCGCTGCTCTCGCCGCTCTCGTAGCTGTTCTCACTGTGCTTGTCTTTTATTTTCAAGGGTGGTCTATCATTTTTCTCTTAAATCATGTAACACCATCGTTAAAGTAATTTAAGCCACAATATGTTAAGTGTGTAGCAGATCCAAGAATGTGAGTCTGTGTGTGTGTGTGCGCGCGCGCGCTTGCTTTCGTGCGTGCGTGTGTGCTCAGGCTCTTTTCTCTCACATTTGACCATCGTCTGGCTGAAACTATTTTGCTGGTTCCTTGGTTTACCACATAGCCATCGGGGATTTCTGAAGCTGCGTTTTGCTCCCTGTGACGTTGGGTTATTAGTTGCTTTCATTCCAGAGACATGCTGTTAGATCGTGGCATGCCGAAATCCTCCAACGGAAAAGTCAGACCAACTGATCATTTAATTCGCCTCATCACTGAACTGTTAATTTCATGAATTTATGACCTGTATATGCATATATGTAATATATATCTATGCATATATGTCATAAGTTAGGCATTGCTGCTGCTTGTCCCCCCCTGCCCCACTTGACAGAGTGGCCGAATTACTCACTTCCTGACTTTTTGTATGTTTGTGTTTAACTCCTATCCCTGGAGGTTGTGCCACAGTAGTGGTCAGAAGTATTAGGTTGTTGGAAAGTTGGGAACGTCACGATGTCGTTTTCTATGTAAAATGCGTCATGACGTTCCCGGCGACCCAATGGACTACTGTGCTTGTACACTAAATCATAAAGTGTATTTTAAAATTTAAATGTGAAATGAGCATATTTCCTCTTTACTTAGAAGGCCTGTGTAAGCAACTCCAAAAGCAGTCATGAGGGGAAATCCTGTGTGCGTATGTGGAAATGTGTTTAAGCTCAGTAAAATTAAGCAGCTTTCTTGGCACAGTTGAATTGAGGGAAATAATAAGAAATGAATCTAGGGCATTGTTAATTGTTAGGTTTTTGTACATTCAGATCTTGGGAGGAAGTCGTTTTGTGCCTCTTTAGGTGAGTAGAAGTAATAGGCTTTAAAAATTTCTTTGTGACCATAAAGCTTTTGGCTTGAAAAGTTAAAAATGCGTCATTTATCCCCTGTGCCCCCCAAGGTTTTTCCAAAGTCAGAAATAATTACAGATCTATGAAAGTCAGGCAGGTGAATTTTGTCATCTTGTTTCATGGGTGGATAGGGCTAAAATTCAGAGAGGCTTAATTTGGGTTATCTGTTGGCTCTGGGGACCCCCAGCCACATTTCTAAGAGGTTGAATTTTTTGTGGAGCCTGGTGGAGTAAGGTATGAGGCAGCATAGAACCTTTATGTAGAGCTGGGCACTGGCAGGATAGCCATGGACCAGAGGAGTTGGAAAAGCTTTGCCTTCTGTCGCTTTGGACTTTATACATTAGATACAGCTATTTTTTTTTAAACTTAATAATATATTTTATTTACCCAATATATCCAAAATGTTATTATTTCAAACAGTCATTCTAAGAATTATAAATGAGGTATTTTCCATTTCTTTTGAAACTGTTTGAACTCTGGGGTGCATTAAAAAAAAAAAACAACTCGTTTAGAGCGTTATTACAGTTTGTGTCTGTGAAGAGATGTAACTGGGGTTTGTTGTTTCTTTTGAACAGCTGAGCCCCATATGGGGGTTGGCAGGCAGCAGAGAGGACCCTTTCAAGGTGTGCGAGTGAAGAACTCAGTGAAGGAGCTCTTGCTGCACATCCGAAGTCACAAACAGAAGGCTTCTGGCCAAGCTGTGGATGATTTTAAGGTGGCACCTATTTTCTGCTTTGGGTGGGGCAAGAGGGAGGTTAGTCGGTTGGGGTTGTTATTCTCTGCTGAGGTAGGTCCAGTAAGTGACTTGTAGACTTTGGTAGATGACAAAGTCTGCTCTATTCTTATCACTTAGTCCAGTGCCATGCACCTGTAGGTACACAAGAGAAATTTAATGAATAAATCAATGAAAGCAAGTTAGGGACAAGCAAATTAATAGGATTCTATTGAAATGGAGCATTTTGACCAGAAAGGGAAAAATCAAAAGGCTTTATTGATTTCACCTTGACTTGAGTTTAACTAAGGGGAAAGTGAAAATGGGGGAAGTTGCAAGATAAAATGAAAATTGAGATAGGAAATAAATATTGATAGATTCTATCAGAGACTTATAGTAAGCTGTAAAGGGTGGTAGAGATAAGTCTTTTTATTAATGTGTAATAAGTAGGAAAGCATTTTATATACACTAACTTGGAAACTTTATTTTTTTTTTTTATAGACTCAAGGTGTGAACATAGAGCCATTCACAGGTAAGAGTTACTTCCATTCATAACGTTAGGAGGTCCTTAGAGTAATATAATTTGGTGTGATTATGGGTAAAATTTGCAAAGTAAGATGGTCATTGATTCCATTTTCCTTCCTTGGGTAGAATTGAAGAACATAGCATTGTATAGTGGGAAAAGGAAAGGGCCCGATACATTGTCTGATGGACCAGCTTGCAAAAGGCCAGCTGTGTTGCAAACCCAATTTTTGGTAAGTGTCTCACCGTTTCCTCACTATTCAGAGGAATATCCTTTGGAAATTATTCCTGGAATAATTTTAGAAGGAAATGAGCGTGCAATTTACCTTTTCTTTTTTTCTTTCCAGACACCACCTCAAACACCAACGCCCGGGGAGAGCATGGAAGATGTTCATCACAGTGAACCTAAACAGGACAGCACTGCCGATCTGCTTCAGAACATTATAAACATTAAGAACGAATGCAGCCCAGTGTCCCTGAACACAGTCCAAGTTAGTTGGATGAGCCCTGTGATGGTCCCTCAGAGTTCCACCCGAGAGCAGTGTCAGAACTTCCATGGTGGGCAGGTCTTGTCTCCACCTCAGCAGTATCAGCCATGCGAAGTCAGCAGCTCCCCTCAGATGATGGACCAGCCTTCCATATACCAGTATTCTCCACAGAACCAGAACGTGCAGCAGCAGCAGCAGCAGCAGCAGCACTACAGCCACAACCCAGCTCTGGAATACAGTCCTTATTCCAGAACTTCCCAGTCCCCCAACTATGAACCAAACCTCTTTGATAGTCAAGAATCCCAGTTCTGCCCAAACCAAAGTTTTATATCCCTTCTAAGAAGTCCTGGGGAATCTGACCACGTTGCCGTTCCCATTCAGACTTCTCCCGCTGTCCAGCAGCAAAGTGAAGCTCACCTTCAGAACTTCAGTGTGATGCCAAACAGTGCTTGTGAGGCCATGGGGGGCCACGACACAGGTTCTGCCTCTTTAAATACCTCACTGCCATTCCAGAACATCATCAGAAGTCCAATGAATACCACACAGTTAGGCAAGTCATTTTTTCAGTGGCAAGTAGAGCAGGAGGAAAGCAAATTGGCAAATATTTCCCAAGACCAGTTTCTTTCCAAGGATGCAGATGGGGACACGTGAGTATCCTTTTTTCTGATGTACTTGATTTGGTCAGCCACACCTGTTGGGCCTAGTGAGCATAGGGTTTTTCTCTGTTATACAGGTTATAGCTTAGTGGTTGGCTGAGGTGGCTAGTGTAGGTGAAAACTTTGTGATAGCTTATATTTTACAAGAGTGTTCTCCTCCCATCCCCAACCCCCCAACCCCCACTTTTTTTTTTAAGGTTTTTGCCACAGAGCTTATGCACTCACTAGAGAGAGACAGTGACAGGGAAAGTGAGAAATCACTCCCTGGGGGGATGGTCATACTGCAATTCTTTCTCCATTCTCCTGGGATTTTGGGCACACATGCACCTGTGCCCAGCATGGTTTTCAAGCTACCAGGTCCAGGACTCAAAGTGCTGTAGGTCATATGGGAGTCCAGCACCTTAACCACCATGCCACCTGCTGGTCCCTCCCCATCTTTAAAACATTTTTGCTGAACAAATTATCTCTTAATAGGGGCCTGCAGTTGGCGCAGTGATTGGGATGCTGGACTCCCACATGGCCGACCACGGTTCAAGTCCCTGACCTGGTGGCTTGCTTTTTCACTTTCTCTTTCTCTCTCTCTCTCTCTGATCAAATTAATAATAATAAAAAATTAAATAAAATAAATAATTCTTTAAAAAGTTACCTCTTAATAAAATTAATAAAAATATATGTGTCTTCTTAGAATAATTGGTGTTAGAAGACCAGTATAAAGTGTCTGTAGATCAGAAACATAGATTATGATTAGACATGAACCAGGAGTTGATTTGTAGATTGTATTTTAACTTGTTCTGATGTCTTTGTGGACTTGGACAATTATTTAACGTCTCTGTGCCTCAGTTTCTCAACATGTACTATAGAATGATGACAGGGTTTTCACGAGTATTAAAAACAGATGTAAAACAATCAGCATGGTGCTGGGGATTGTCCTTGTTTCTGGTAGCCCTCACTCAGCCTGTTGCAACTTGCATATATTATCAGTATAGAAGAGACAGATTATGCTCTGTAATTTTTCAACTGAGTGTACCAATTTATCCAAAAGGGACCAAAAGAAGATTTTTTAAAAAAGATAAACTTAGTGGAATCAGAAGTAGTTTTACACTTCCTTTCCTCGTTCCTCAGGTTTCTCCATATTGCTGTTGCCCAAGGGAGAAGGGCACTGTCCTATGTCCTTGCAAGGAAGATGAACGCGCTGCACATGCTGGATATTAAAGAGCACAATGGACAGGTGAGGGTCTCAGCAGAGACTGAAATGGCAAAGGTGTGGTCATGTGAAGTGAATCACGACCAGGTCCATGTGGAGATAGTTTCAGAGCTCCAGATAAAGAGGGGTTAGTTAATATTAACTTTGAGATGTTGACTTTTTGCCACCATCAGCCTTGAAGTTATTAACGTTAACTTTGTAGTTATTTGACTAAAGGCTAACCGGGTGTAATAAAGCCGCACCCAAAGCTTATTTTAGTTTCCTTGTCTTACAGTATCTGATTGCTTATTAATAGGACGTATTTTCTCTACATGGGTTTTCCCCCAGTCACAGTTTAGTTTCATTTTCCTTGTTATTGGTAGTGTTAGGTGTTTTTAAAAATATATTTTTTTCCTCTTAATGTCTACAGAGTGCCTTTCAGGTGGCAGTGGCTGCCAATCAGCATCTCATCGTGCAGGATCTGGTGAACCTTGGGGCCCAGGTGAACACCACAGACTGCTGGGGACGGACACCTCTGCACGTATGTGCTGAGAAGGGCCACTCCCAGGTGCTTCAGGTAAGAGGCATTGGTGAGCCGGGCTGCCATCATCGAGGGGCCAAACAGATAAGGTGTGGCTATTAGAAGTTGGATATAGATTGCCCATCAGCCTTGAAGTTATTAATGTTAACTTTATAATAATCTATTTCAGTTGACTTATTCATTTCTCGGGATATTAAGAGATAAGTATTTGTGTAGATTATCTCTTGCTAACAGATGTCTTTTATAAAATTTTGCAGGCAATTCAGAAGGGAGCAATGAGGAGCAATCAGTTTCTGGATCTTGAGGCCACTAACTATGATGGTAAGCAACCGAACATTATTAGATGAAGAGCCATTTAAAGAGTGAGGCCAAGAAGTTCTAAGGGTATTAAGTATCATACTAAGAAAGGAGATGGTTAAAGCTAAAATACTTTGTAGAGTAATAGTCTATACTGTAGATAGATTAAATTAGCCCTGAGGTCCAATGGAGGGAAAGTTCAGGTTGCCTTATTAGTTCTTGTGAAACCCATTTATAGGTAAAGTTAGAGGCCACCCTAAAGAGGCAACCAAAAGACCTGATGGGATGCTGGACCCCTGCTTTATTACACTTTTTCCCTAGGCCTGACTCCTCTTCACTGTGCAGTCATGGCTCACAATGCTGTGGTACATGAACTCCAGACGAATCAACAGCCTCATTCACCTGAAGTCCAGGACCTTTTACTGAAGAATAAGAGTCTGGTTGACACAATTAAGTGTCTGATTCAAATGGGAGCAGCCGTGGAAGCGAAGGTAAAATCATGACGTTCTGAGACAGTATAGGGAGAAACAGGGTGATAGCAGAAACCTTGCTTTGTACTACAGATTAAAGCTTCTTTTTTTAGTGAGTGCAGTAAGTAACAATGTATGGATGGTTAAGCTTAGATTTTTTTTGTTTTTTTGAAGGGGTTTTTGCTGTAAGGTGCACATGCTCACCAGAAAGACAGAGACAGAGAAACAGAAAGCAAGAAATCACTCCCCAGGGGGGATGGCCATGTCGCAATCCCTTCTCCTCTATTCTCCTCTTGGGATCTTGGGCACGCACGCACATGTGCCCAGCGTGAGTTTAAGCCACCAGGTCTGGGACTCGAACCGCAGTCCACTACGTGGGAGTCCAGCGATGTAGCCATTATGCTAACTGCTGGTCCTGTTAAGCTTAGATTTTTGAAAGATCATTTCATCTGCTTTCTTGATTTGCTTTTAATCTTTGGATTATCATCCAAAAGATCATTCAGCTTTGAAATATTAGTCTTTGAAAGAAAAGAAAATGCTTGAAATTGATTCCATTTTGGCTTCCATTTTCATACACTGATAATAAAGGTCATGCTTTTTGTAAGGGTTTCTTCATTGTTGTAGTATATGAGCTCAGTCTATTTTCCAGTTGGAAAATATATACTTTTTTCATTCAGGGTTTACTTACTGAGCATATCTTATGTGCAAGGCACTGGGTTAGGTACTTATGGGCAGAAAATGCCTAAATCATGAGCCACTTGGGCTTTTGGGGAGCATCCTGGCTAATAGAAGAGGTGAGAGATATAGCTAACTCTACAGGTGGCCACCAGGTCTGGCAATGCAGGTGATACATAGTAAATGGCTTATCAGTACACAATTAAAGTATTGAGCATGTTTCTACATTTTCTGCCTCCCTGTATACAAGGTAGACGATGTTAGGAAGCATTTAGGCCAATTAATAGGGAATTGAAAAGACATTCCATTTAGCTTGGGATTAAGGAAAGCTTTGTGGAGAAGGGGACATTCAGAGTGAGTCTCCAAGGCTGAGTCAGACATTTGAAAGACTAGTACAAAGTGTATTTCAGGACATGGTATCTAGATACTCATTTCCCCCCTTTTCCTTTATTAAGGATCGTAAAAGTGGTCGCACAGCCCTGCATTTGGCAGCTGAAGAAGCAAACTTGGAACTCATTCGCCTCTTTTTGGAGCTGCCCAGTTGCCTGTCTTTTGTGAATGCGAAGGTACCTTTAGAATGCTTCAACGCCACACCAGAGTTGGAGTAACCCTTTGTACCTTGCTCAGGCTTTTCGAGCTCCTTTTGAGAAAGTCCCTCTTCCTGAAGTGTGCTATTTCATGCCTTTGTCTGCAGGCTTACAATGGAAACACGGCCCTCCATGTTGCTGCCAGCCTGCAGTATCGGGTGACACAGTTGGACGCAGTCCGCCTGTTGATGAGGAAGGGAGCTGACCCGAGTACTCGGAACTTGGAGAATGAGCAGCCGGTGCATTTGGTTCCTGATGGCCCTGTGGGAGAGCAGGTGAGGGTCCCAGGCGGCACAGGAGATGCCGAGGCACTTGGGTCTGAAACCTGAAGGGAGGTGAGGTTGTGCGGGGCAAAGGCCAGCTGGTGCTCTGTGTATCATTGTCTCTCAGTGATCACTGTAGCACTTTGGGTTAATTGCCTTGTTTCCAAGGGAAGAGTAAGAAATTTGAAGGTTTATCCATGGACCCAAGATGGTCAGAGGTCAGGTAGTCTTTTTAAAAAACAATTTTTTTTGATAGATTCTTTTGGGCAAAATGAAAGTAATTGTAGCTTTGATAGATTATTACTTATATCATTACGAAATAAAATATAAGGAGTGAAGTTTAGCTCTTTCCTTAATTCCTAGCTATTATTATGCATATAAAATGATTATAACTTCTACTTATAGAGCTCTTTATAACTTAGACTCTCTTGATAGTTTCTAGAGTTCTTATTATATTCCATCATTTCATAGTTATGAAAATGTTGCACTATAAAGACTCAGCTGGCAAAAAATGGGGCTCAGAGAAATTCCCAGGATAGGAACTGTCGTTAGCTAGTAAATAGCAGAGTCCTCAGTTCAGTATTTGCTTCTGCTTCACTGTTTGTGGTGAATAGTCATGTAATGTTCTCGGGAATTATTGAGGAGTGGAGGGCCCTTGACTTTTCACTAACTTTTCTAACAAGTTAATAGGAGTGATACAGGATTTATAAGGAAGGAATGAAACTCTAAAAGAAATACAACACTTAGACCATAAAAAAATAAACCTCACAGGAACAAGGCATTGGCATAAGCAGTGGCCCAGTAGCCCCACATGGGAGGGTCCTGGGTTCACGTCCCAGGATCTCCCTGTGTGTGCTGAACACAAGAGACCGGGGGTGGGTGGATCACAGTGTGAACAGTGTTGTGGGTGCCTGTCTCTCTCTGTGTCTCATGGAATGAGTGAGTGAATGAATGAATAAACAAACTTAAAAAAAAAAAAAAGAATCTTCACAAATCGTATTTATTTTCTCTTCCAGATCCGACGTATCCTGAAGGGAAAGTCCATTCAGCAGAGAGCTCCACTGTATTAGCTCCATTGACTTGGAGCCTGGTCAGCAACACTCACTGTCAGTTAGGCAGTCCTAATATATCTGTACATAGACCATTTGCTCTGTATTGGCAAATGTAAGTTGTTTCTATGAAACAAATATATTTAGTTCACTATTATATAGTGGGTTACATTTAAAGAAAAGAGGAAAAATATCTAATTCCCTCAACAGATTTGCATATTTCATACCCAGGTATCTGGGATCTAGACATCGAAATTTGGTCTGAATGGTAAAATTGTCTTCTGTTAACAGTAGCTTTTGGGTAGGAAAAGACTTTTAGTATGTATTGCCAGTTTAAAGCAGGCACATTGTAAACATTTTTTAAAAAATGAAAGCATTTGAGAAGGAAATAGTAAATGTGGATAACGTGTCCAGGCTTTATTTGGCCTGATGCAGTATCTGGTAGTTGTTGGTGTTGGAAAGTCTCCAGTCGTTGGACTGGATGAAAAGTGTTTATGGTTGGAATTTGATTTTTGCAAACTGTGTATAATTGATATTTTTTTCTTTAATAATATTGAACATACTTGGTCATTAACATGGCCATATTTGGAACATGTAAATCAATAAAATAGAAACGAACAAGTGAATGGTCACTGTTTTTTAAAGGTATACACATTGTGAGTCGCTGTTGTTGTGTAATCACCCAACTAGTCTTTGTAGATAACACAGATGGGGAGTTCCCTTAGCGAATGAAAGAGCTGTTTCAATTGTAAATATGCTTTTTCTCAGGCACTAAAATGGACAGAATGTAGAGAACTTTATGCTCTTGAAGAGAACAACTCTCAATGTCTCTCAAAAAAAGCTTTCTAGAATTTGTAATTTACATGTTCTGTTGATATTTTTATTTTATCTTTATAGGAATAATAAAAATTCAATAGCAAAACATGACTCCTTGTTTTCTGTTGCCAAATAATGATAATGCACTATGACGTTTTGTATTACCATTCAGAAAAAGAAAGTTTTATTTTTTAGTGACATTACTTATAGCAACATAATTTTGCTTACCGCTGGCATGCCCTGAGGAACATGTTTAGCTGTGATTGCATACTAATTCTTTGTGATAAATTTGACTCATTGAAACTTTTTTATTTAAATGAGAAGACTTATAAGCATCAGACAAATGACTTACACTTTTTGTGGCTAAGTACTGTTTTTTTTAAAAATATCACTTTGAATTTGAATTGATCACATTGTTTGACCCAGTATGTCTTGTGGGCAAAAGTTTGTCACTTATCATCTGTAAATATGGTGTAATGCAAAGCAGTTCATTCACACTGGAAAAGCTCAGGCATGATTTTAAATAAACATTAATTCACTAGTATTATTTGTCCTAAGGATGTGCATTTTTTTTACTAGTCTTATTTATATTCCCATAGGTAGAAAAGTACTACTAGTGACTATTAAAAATACTTTTAAACTAATTTATTTTAATTGAGATGTTTTAGAGAATGTGTTTCCTGAAGGTGTACATGATTTTGTTTTTAATTTTAGCAGTTTTTTTTGGAGAGGTTTTTGCCACAGGGCGCGTGTGCTCGCCAGACAGACAGAGACAGAGAGACAGAAAGCAAGAAATCACCCCCCAGGGGGGATGGCCATGCCACAATCCCTTCTCCTCCAATCTCCTCTTGGGATCTTGGGCACGCATGCACACGCGCCAGGCGTGAGTTTTAAGCCACCAGATCCAGGACTCGAACCGTGGTCGACTACATGGGAGTCCAGCGACATAGCCAATTACACTAACTGCTGGTCCCTCATCTTAGCAGTTTTTAATAAGAACGGCATATAAGATTATTTTACTCCTGCATCTTCTCTATTGTTTCTTCCTTATATTTGTCCTTTTCCTTTCCTACTTGGTGAGACTTGACTTTCCATTCAAGGATCTTTTTGTGGTCTTTGTCCAGCTTTAGTCTGGTGGTAACCACCTTGCTGGGGTAAATCCCCACATGGACCGTTGTGCCATTAGCCTTCCCCGCTGCACCTGCTCAATATAGATGACATATTTCTTCCTGTGAACTTGGACCACTTTGCCAGTTTGCTGACCTTTATAGTGTCCTTGCACAACCTGAACTTCACCGTCCTTTTGTATGGGCGTAGATCGCACAGTGTACTTCTGCCTCAGCTCTTTGGGAAGTGGGGAAGACATAATCTTCCTGTGGATGTGGGAAGGTGCATTGAAATGCCTTTTATGGTTCTTGCTTCGGTCAGAAGTCATGAGAGGATTGAACTTCATTTTGGCCGCTGCTGCTCCGGCGATGGCCGCGAAAGCAAGGTACACATGATTTAACATTAAAAAAAACCCCAGTTAGATTCATTAGTAGTTTGTTAGGTCCTGGAAATATGGAAGTTGGTAGAGACTCATACAGAAGTTTGTGTGCTAAAAATGAAGACAGGGCAGTGGACATAGGAAGACCAATGGGTAGATCACTAGGATCATCCCAAGTGGGATGTGACCTGCCGACAGTAGGAAATGGGATTCTTTCCTTTCCCAGCATGCCATTTTCTCACACATGACGTGTGAGAACAAACACATCAACATCTCTGCAGTGCCAGCCATTATCAGTTACAGAACATATATTCTAGTTCTTAACTTACAGCCTCTTCTGAGAATCTGGTGAAAGCTGTGAATCCTTGCCCTGTAAAAATGCACATATTTATGTATAGACAAATGCCGAATATGCTATCAGGGGCTTCCCAGCCACTGAGGACCATGACCACAGGATAAGAATCTGCCTTAATTCCATTTCTGTACATCAAATACAATTTTTCCTTTTTCATATAAACAAGATCTTACATATACTTTGCAAATGCAAGCTGCTAACTAGAACAATAAAAATTCTATGCCTTCTCTGAACATAGTTGTAGACGAGTTTTTCCCAAGGTGAGCTTACATGTTCTCTCAATCGCAAGTTCCCTCCTAAGTAAGCAATCGAACCAGTTCTCAGTAAGCATGCTATGTGAGTGCGTGTAAAGATGTATGACATCGTGTGATGTACAATACAACACAAGAGGTACAGTAGGCCCCCTAATTCATGAGGAATATGTTCCAAGACCCCCAGTGATGGTGTCGAACTGGGTAGCACTGCACTCAAAAACACTGCTGGTTTGTTTGTTTGTTTGTGTGTTTTTTGTACATGCATATTTGTGATAAAGCTTAATTTATTCATTAGGCAAAGTAAGATAGTAACTAATAATGAAGTAGGACAATTGTAACAATACTCCAATAAAAGTTAAGTGAATGTGGCCACTCAAAATATCTCATTGTAATGTACTCAACCTATTTTCAGATCACTGTTGACCCCAGGTAACTAAAACCTTGAAAAGTGAAACTATGGATAAGAAGAAGACTAGGGCAGGGGACTACTGTATTTCTTAGCCTTAAGATGCTTATGTGAGACACAAGGCATATACTTATTAGATAGTATTAAATACTACTAAGTGCCATTTAAAAAGGAATAAACTTAGAGAAATTTAGAGACTCACAGAATTTATATATGACTGATGAGATTCAAGGTAGAGCATTTGAGCCCTAGCTTCAAAAGAGTTGATTTGGATTTCATAGAAAGGAAAGAGAGGAAACCAGCAGCTAGTGTAATGGCTATGTCGCTGGATTCCCACGTAGTCGACCGCGGTTCGTGTCCCGGACCTGGTGGCTTAAAACTCACGCCGGGCGCGTGTGCGTGCGTGCCCAAGATCCCGAGAGGAGAATGGAGGAGAAGGGATTGTGGCGTGACCATCCCCCCTGGGGGGTGATTTTTCGCTTTCTGTCTCTATGTCTCTCTCTCTCTTGTCTGGTGAGCGCACGCGCCCTACAGTGAAAATCTCTCCAAAAAAAAGGAAAGAGAAACAGGTGAAAGAAATGTAACAATAAGAACCAGAGCTTGTATTTTGTGGGAACAGCAGGTGATTTCAGTGTAGTTTTGGTAGACTCCGGGATGGCCAGTATGTTTCATTTTATGTTCCACTACTGACTGCTAGCATCTTCATGACTATTGTGTTGAGAGAGAACATCAGGCTGTCTAGGGCTCTGGCAGGAGAGAGTGCTGTAATGGATTAGTGATGTCTGCACAGGGGTGTGGGAATGGGTCTTGATGGAATACACCTTCCAGAATGAGCTCACAAGCCCTCAGTGCAGCTTCAGTGGCTGAAACCGGTAGGAACTCTTATAAAATACTGGTTATGGCATCAGCAGGTGGTATGGTGGTTAGGGGGCTGGACTCTCACATGGCTAACTGCAGTTGAAGTCCCCGATCCGGCAGCTTGTAAGACATGCCAGGTGCCTGAGAGGATAATAGAGGAGAAGGGATTGTGACTTGGCCATCCCCCTTGAGGGGTGATTTCTCATTTTCTCTCTGTCTCTCTCTCTCCAGTGAGGGCATTCACCTTATGGCAAAAACCTAACAACAGCAACAAAAAATACTGGTTAAATGAGTTAATGGATGTATTCTAATCCTTTTGAGGATTTTTTTTGGGGGGGAGGTGTGTTTTGAGTTGGAATGATACTATTTAATATTGATGAATTACTTACTAGCATAGTTGTGAACTTAACTCAGCCATATCATTCAACAATGACATTGATATGTTAATGAGAATGGGCAGAGCTGAATTCTCTTTAAAAAGCAGTTCCTTTTCGCAAAGCGCTAACTCTAGTACTACAGCTTTGTTTTCACTAAGGAATTCTCACACGAGTCAGAGACCAGATCTTCCAGCTCTATTTGTTAGTCAAACCAGTAACATTTAGTATTCTTTCAATATTTTTACTTAACCAGGAGTGAGAAGTTTCTCAAATTCCTCTGACATTTAATAAATGTCGATTTCTTAAACGTAGTGCCATTGATTTCCATTTTCTGGTAACATTAGTTGTTCTGTGTTGAATGTGACCACAAGGAGAAACCAGCTTTGGCCATTGGTTAAATTCTTGGTGCTTCTTCTGAGATCAGGTCTGGGTGCAAGATTTGAAATTAGTTATCATGTCCTGCGTTTCTGATTTTCTGCTGGTGCCCTGCATTAGTCCTTGGGAGAAAAGGAGGGACTTTTACGACTCTTGCTCTTCCTTAGAAACCTTGCACCTAGCACAGTATCCTGACCCAATGTAGTTCTTATATGTTGTTTTTTTTTTTTAATTGTCAGAAGCTTCTGTGTTTGAGGGAGAGAAACAGAGAAGGATTTCTCAGTGGACTATGATCACCTGCAACCGTTTCGCTCTATCTCTCCATCCTGTCAGGATTTTAGGCATCATGCACACATGCCCAGCATGTTTTTCAAGCTCTTGGGCCATGATTCAAACCATGATCAGTCATGTGGGATCTTGTACCTGATGCACTGTGCTTAACCACTGCTTTTAACCATCACACTAGGAACCTATCAGTAAATATTTTTTTAAATTGAATTTAAAGATTCTCTTTTAAATGTAATGTTTTGGGGCATATTTTATTTTTATTTATTTTCAAAAGAATTATTTAATTTGATTATTACTATTATTTTAAAATTTGTTATGGGACGTGCATACTTGTGAGAGAGCGACAGTGAGAGTGAGAGAGAGAAGGAAAGTGAGAAAGCAAGCTGTCAGGTCCAGGACTTGAATCATGGTCAGCCATGTGGGAGTCCAGTGCCTGAACCACCATGCTACTTGTTGGCCCCTGTTGCCATATTTTATATTTCAGAGTATAAACATTTCATCATTCACAAGGACTGTATGGTTTAATTGAGCTTTTTCTTTTTCTTCTACTAACCTCTCTTCCCACAGTTCCTCTAACTTCAGGTTGAGAATGTTCTGTTGTATTCTAGCTTAATTATTGTGATCTGGAAAGTGGGTTCTGAGTCACTGGCTAGCAGGCTTATCTTTTCAAAGATAACCCTAAGATGTCTGGGCGAGTGGTATCTCTGCGGACATAAGTTAAGTGGTGTGGAACAGAGCATTTTCGTTAGCATGGTAGGCAGAATGTAGTTTCCTGCGGTGAGAACACTGCATATGAGATTTATCTTCCTACACAATTTTAAATTTGTAACACAGTATTGTTAACTATAGGCATAATATTGTACTGCAGATCTCTAGCACTTATAAGATAAATATTTCTTTAGCAACTCTATAGTCTGTTTTCCGAATCTATGAACATCATTTTTGTTTTGTTTTCTCTATAGAGACAGAGACAGTGAAAGACAGAGAGAGGGAAAGTG
Source organism: Tupaia belangeri chinensis (assembly GCF_000334495.1). Taxonomy (NCBI): domain Eukaryota; kingdom Metazoa; phylum Chordata; class Mammalia; order Scandentia; family Tupaiidae; genus Tupaia; species Tupaia belangeri. The sequence goes on from NW_006159564.1 coordinate 2,696,020, forward strand.
AGAAACCATCTTTCCTAGGGGGTATAACCATGCCACAATCCCTTCTTCATTTTCTTCTTGGGGGTTTGGGCATGCACACACTCTCGCTCACTGTGTTTTGCAAGCCACAAGGTCTGGGACTCAAACTGTGTGATTGGTCACGTGGTGAGAAATCACCCCCTGGGGGTATGGCCATACTGCCAATCCCCTCTCCTCTGTTATCCTTTAGGGATTCTGGACACTCATCCACACATACCCAGTGTGACCTTCTCTCAAGAAGGTTCCTAGTCACTGGAGGAGATTGTCAAATAAAAAATAGAACTCTTGGATCTCCTTGATCCCAACATGCTTCTCAAATTAATGTATTGTTAACTTATGGCTTATGAGGATAAAATAAAAACTATGTTGAATGCACACAGCATTATTAAGACACATCCCAACTTCAGAAACATTTCAATGTGGAAAAATACATACATCTTAGAATTGAGTAAATGTGGGTCTTATCAGAGAATGTGATATGTGATAAGACAGAATTATGAACCACATAGAAGATAATGGTGTGGGGGGTAGTCCAACCTCTGAGGGAGTGTTCCTCATTAATAATCGGCATCATCCCAAAGGGTGACTGATGTAGTATGAAGGTTTGTGTTCCCTCAAAATTCATGTGTTGAGACTTTATCTTTAATACAACAATATTAAGAGGAGAGACATTTGTGAGGGCAATTAGGTCATGAGGATACCATCCTTACCAATGAGACTAGTGCCCTAACGAAAAAGGAGGAAGCTCGTTCACCCCTTCTGAGGGTGATAGATGATGCCATCCATGGGGAATGTCACTGAATCTGCTGGTACCTTGATATTTTATATTTCAGAGTATAAACATTTCATCATTCACAAGGACTGTATGGTTTAATTGAGCTTTTTCTTTTTCTTCTACTAACCTCTCTTCCCACAGTTCCTCTAACTTCAGGTTGAGAATGTTCTGTTGTATTCTAGCTTAATTATTGTGATCTGGAAAGTGGGTTCTGAGTCACTGGCTAGCAGGCTTATCTTTTCAAAGATAACCCTAAGATGTCTGGGCGAGTGGTATCTCTGCGGACATAAGTTAAGTGGTGTGGAACAGAGCATTTTCGTTAGCATGGTAGGCAGAATGTAGTTTCCTGCGGTGAGAACACTGCATATGAGATTTATCTTCCTACACAATTTTAAATTTGTAACACAGTATTGTTAACTATAGGCATAATATTGTACTGCAGATCTCTAGCACTTATAAGATAAATATTTCTTTAGCAACTCTATAGTCTGTTTTCCGAATCTATGAACATCATTTTTGTTTTGTTTTCTCTATAGAGACAGAGACAGTGAAAGACAGAGAGAGGGAAAGTGAGAAACCATCTTTCCTAGGGGGTATAACCATGCCACAATCCCTTCTTCATTTTCTTCTTGGGGGTTTGGGCATGCACACACTCTCGCTCACTGTGTTTTGCAAGCCACAAGGTCTGGGACTCAAACTGTGTGATTGGTCACGTGGTGAGAAATCACCCCCTGGGGGTATGGCCATACTGCCAATCCCCTCTCCTCTGTTATCCTTTAGGGATTCTGGACACTCATCCACACATACCCAGTGTGACCTTCAAGCTGCTGGGTCTGGGACTTGAACTGCAGGGAACCAAGTGGAAATCCAGTGCCCTAACCATGTCACCTACTGGCCTGAGTATCTTTTATACATAATCATCCATCTAATCTATATCATCTCCATTTCATGTAGTATTTATAATACCTGGCATTGACCAGGAAACTTATTTACCATTGATAAACAAACTAATAGAGATAATAGAAATAATTATTGAACTTTAATTAAAAACATTATTATAATGATTAAAAGAGCTTTAAACTTACAACAAAGTTTCTTTGATTGTTGTTCATTATTGTGTTCTCTGGTACCCTATAAATAAACCTGTTACTCTTCCCCTTGTTCACACTACCCAGAGCTGTCCACATGGAAGTGGTATGATTGCAAGGTGAATGAGCATGCTGTGGAGTGTCACACCTTTTAATGGTAACAGCAGAGCAGGCACTCACTGGAAACTATGAATGTTTGAATGTGAAAGTTCAACTTAAGGAAATCCTCACAAAGCAAATATTGATTGTACCTTACTAAATTCCATTGAAATACACTGGCTTAGGTCTAGATATTAGCTTTTTAAGTGATGGGATCTTGACTATTGTTCTGAAAATAAAGAGTTCAACAGCTCTGGAGACTTGGCAGTTGGATCGAATATGTGTTTCTTGGAACAGAATGATATCTTTAGCTTGGCAAAAAGGACCAATTTCAGATTGTGGAAGAATACTACAATACATTCCTCAGCTTAATTGATTTGGAACATAAGTTTAAAATCACTGTATTTGTTTTAAAATCAATTTGTGGTATCTTATTCTGTCTGGTCTACTCTATCTATCTGTGGCCAAATGTCTCTCAGATAGGAGTTTAGATTCCAGTGCTTGCGTAAGAGTGGGGGTACTTCTTGTTTGACCTACCTGAGAACCTCAGGATTTGGCCAAACAGGAGGTGAATTGCTTTTCCTTCCAGCACTTCAAGGCTAGTTTGGACATCATTCAGTGGGAGCCTGCCTGCCACAGTCTGCCTTTCAAATTGTTTCTAAGTTTTTTTTTTTTTTTTTTAACATTAGATATCATTTTTTTATTTAAAAAAATTATTATTTAATTTTATTTATTATTTTAAAATTTCCTGTAAGGCACATGCGCTCACCAGAGAGAGACAGAGAGACAGAGAAAGTGAGAAAGCAAAAGCCACTAGGTCTGAGATTTGAACTGTGGTCAACCATGTAGGAGTCCAGCACCTTAACCACCACACCACCTACTGGCTCCCTGAGATACCACTTTGATTTGTCTTTTTTTGGTTTGTTTTAGGTTTCTGCCATAGGATCCGTGAACTTGCTGAAGAGAGACAGAGAGAGAGTGAAAGTGAGAAATCACCCCCACCAGGGGTGATTTTCTTCTCAGGATTTTGGGCACACATACATATGTGCCTGCTGTGATTTTCAAGCCACCAGGTCTGGGGCGCAAACTGTGGTTGGCCATGTGGGAGTTCAATGCTTTAGACACTATACCACCTGCCGGTTCCTGATTTGTCTTTCGAAAGGCTCTTTCTTTTTGATCCCCAGAATCATTCCTTCCAGAAATACTTTAAACTTTTAAAAAATTCTTCTCTTTAGACTTTTAAAAAAAGAATTATTTAATTTTATTTATTATTATTATTTTTTCTAAAAATTTTAATCAGAGAGATACAGAGAGCAAACCACCAGATCCAGGACTCAAACCGTGGTCAGTCATGTGGGAGGCCAACACCTTACCCACCACACCATCTGCTGCCTTCCCTTTTTAGACTCTTAAGAACATGAAGTAAGGATTACTTTTAGGATAGTAATTTTGCTTGATATAACTTCTTTTTTTTCTTTTTGTGAGTTTTTTGCTATAGGGCGTGTACACTCGCCAGAGAGACAGAGACAGAGAGACAGAAAGCGAGAAATCCCCCCCCAAGGGGGATGGCCATGCCACAATCCCTTCTCCATTCTCCTCTCGGGATCTTGGGTACGCACGCACACGTGCCCAGCATGAGTTTAAGCCACCAGGTCCAGAACTTGAACCATTGTTGACTACATGGGAGTCCAGTGACATAGCCATTATGCTACCTGCTGGTCCCTGATATAACTTCTTATGTGTATGTAAAGAAAATTTAAAATACATAGCTTGGGAAAACAAATACACATTTGGATGATGACTCTCCCTAAAAGATTCCTGGAAGCTTTTTTGAAAAGATAAATATTGGCACTAAACTGTCAGAAACTTTAAATATAATATACTACATGATTTTGCTTATTTCTATTTTTTATTCTTTGGTTTTGCCATAGTTGGCAGAGAGAGACAGTAAGAGGGAAAGTGAGAAATACCCCCTACCCCACCCCAGAGGGATGCCCATGCTGAAATTCCTTTTCTATTCTCCTGGGATTTGGGGCACACGTGCACATGTGCCCGGTGTGATTTTCAAGTTATCAGGTCTGGGGCTCGAACTGCCATCAGCCATATAAGAGTCCAGTGCCTTAACCACTGTAAACACGACCTTGTTTAATGGAAACATAAATAGAGACTCTCTAGAGGTCCTCAGTCTTTTTCTTTCTCTCTTTCTTTCTTCTTTTCTTTCTTTTTTTTTGTATAGACTAAAGAAGGCTACATTTTCATATATGAAGCTGGATTTTTCCAGAGACGCTCTAAAATTGATGAAAAACTTTTAGAGTTTTCATATGGTATAACAGATAAAAGATCTATGGATAGAAATCTAATTTACAGAGTTTATTAATTTCCATTCGCATCCCAATCATACGGCGTAATGAGGCACATCATTTATTCTTTTTTTTCTCTTCTTTATTTTCTTTCATTTATTTATTTTTACATTTTTCCACAAACATTTACTTTGCATAGCAAAAAATTTTAGCTCATACTCCATAATTCTTGACAGTTTGCAAACAACTTTCAAAATTTCAAAATACTGAATTTTAAAGGTAATGTTCAAAATATGTCTTATAATTTTGTATAATTTTATAACTCTAGAGGCACATCATTTAAAGTGCAGGGATTTATAGACAGTGACATATTTCTCTTTTCTGACATTATTCTACTTCCCTGGCTGTCATGAGTCAGTTTTGTTTCTCCTTCAGCTAAAGTTATCTCAAATCTGTTATCATGGTTCAACTGTCTGTTAAATTAACCATTTTCCTTTTTTTCTAATTTTCTCTGCCACCACCCACATCTAGGTTTTTATGACTTTATTCTTGGATTATCAGAAAAAACTAAAAAAAAAAAAAAAAAAAAAAAGAAATGCAAAACACAGCACTGACCCAGCTGTGGTCATGTGTGCTGGTTGACACTGCTGGTTGGCAGGCTGATACCTCACAGGAAGCCCAGGTTCAATTCTCAGCCCACCCTAAAAGCCAGACAGGCATGCACCTGTGGTCCCAGCTACTTGGGAAGGCTGAGGCAGGAGGATTGTGACATGTTGAGACTTTGTCTCAGAACAAAACAAAAAGTTCTGACTTTTAATTTTTATTTTTTAAAGTTTTTGCAGTAGGGCAAATGTGCTCATCAGAGAGAAAGACAGAGAGGGACAGTGAGAAGGAAAGTGAGAAATCACTCCTCAGGGGGAGAGCCATGATGCAATCCCTCCTCCTCCATTCTCCTCCTGGGACTTTGGGTGTGCATGTACACACCCATGCCCAGCATGTTTTTCAAACTGCCGGATGTGGGACTCGAACCACACAGTTGGCCATGTGGGATCTAGCACTTTAACCTCCATGCGATATGCTGGCCCCTCAATAACTAGTTTCGAAGCTGGAGGAAGAAGGTCATGACTTGCAGAATGAAGGTGGTTTCAGACAGAAAGGAAGTGGAAGCCCAGTCTTACATCTTCAAGGACTGGATTCTGCCAACAAGCTGAAAACACTTGGAAGCTGATTCTTCCATGGAGCCTCCCGGTAGGTGCGTGGTCCAGCTGATGTCTTGGCCTTGTGATGCAGCCCACCAGACTTCTGCGCTTCTAGCCTGTGAGATAACTCAGGGCTGTTGCCTAAAGCTAAACTAAATTTGGGAGTAATTTGTTATGTGAAAATAAAGAACAAACAGATAACTCAAGGTCAAGCTTACACATTTTCTTTTTTTGTACTGTTTTTATTAGGCCCCCAAATCAGGAAGAGAAGATTTTCGATTAGTAGGGGCATTTGTTTTAACACTGGCCTCTCTATTGCCAGTATTTTCAAAAGAGTCTACTAGAAGATTCTCCGACAGGGGAAGGTGCCTAGGACTGCGCATCTGACCGCCAGCAGCAGCTCATTATGTAGTCACACTGTCACCATTTGCCTCTGCTACGAAACAGGGGCAGATCCCACAGGGAATGGACGCCTAAACTCTGCAGCAGCCAAGATTTCAGAAGGTGTAACATGTTTTCAAAAGCAATAGACACTCCAGGAAGTGGTCAACAGTCACTGAGGATGATTAGAAAGATGAGAACTGAAGTTACGATTTCTTCTGCAATCTAGAGTAAGAGATAATGGGCAGAGACTTTTCTTGTTGTTTGCTGTAGGGCACATGCACTTCTGGGTGAGAGGGAGCACTTGAGAAAGCACCTCCAAGAGGGGATGGCCATGCTGCCATCTGTTCTGCCATGGTCCTCTCAGATTTGGGGCACACATGTACATGTGCCTAGCATGTGTTTCAGGCCTCTGGGTCTAGGTCTTGAACTAGGCAGTCTGTTATGTGGGATCCTGCCACCTCAAGTATCATGCCACTGGCTGACTCAGGTGCATTGGCTTTCCAGGTTTAACGAGTATCTGTTTCTCTAGCCATGTACATGCTACCTCTTATTCAAAATGCCTGGGACCAGAAGTGTTACAGGTTTTGGAGCTTTTTAGATTTTGGAATATCTGCATGTGTATAATGAAACATCTTGGGGGTGGGACCCAAGCCTAAACACGAAATTAATTTATGTTTTCCTATACACCTTATAATTGTAACCTGAAGGTAATTTTATACAGTATTTTGTTTTGACTGTGACTCATCACTTGAGGTCAGATGTGAAATTTTCCACTTGTGGTGTTATATCAGTGCAGCAAAAGTTACAAAGTTTTGGATTTTGGAACATTTTGGATTTCACATTTTCAGATTAGAGACACTCAAGTTGTATAACACAAATGAGTCACTAGGCATTCATTTTGGGTGCCTGTATATGGTTCACACAGAATCGTTCCTTCTAAAATTTATTGAATGACTCCAAAAAAGAATGATGATGAAGATAAGGCTTTTAATTTAAAGGGTTAGGAAAGTGTTCTTTTAAAACTCAACTTAGCGAAGTATAATTTACATACAATAAAAGGCATCCATTTCAATTGTACGGTTCAGTAAATGTACACACCCATGACAGTCAAGACAGAGAATATTCTGGGGCCAAACAGTAGCATGGAGGTAAAATGGCATACTTTGAGTCTGACCCAGCTGAGAATCTTCTGCTTCACTTCTGAAGACCTCCCTGCTTATGCTGGGCACAAGTGTGTCCATGATCTAGGGCTGGCTGAAACTGGGGGTGGATTGTAGCGTTGGGATCCTGTTGAGGGGTGCTGCTTCTCTCTGTCTCTCACTTATGGGAGAAGTAAATAAAAACTTAAAAAGATACAGGATCTTTTCCTCATCACAGTAAATTCCCTCAGGCCCTGTTGCAGTCAATTTCTCTTTCCGCATACAACTTTAGGCAGCCATTGATCTGATCTTTGCCACTGTCACTAAATGTAGATTAGTTCTGGCTCTTCTAGCACTTCCTACAAATAGAATCATTCAGTATGCACTCTCTAGTGTTGATCTTCTTCCTCTCAATGCAGTGTCTTTGAGATTAATCCACACACGTTTCATGTATTAGGAATGTGTATTTTTACTGTTGAGTAGTGTTCTAGGTGTTAACAACACGATTTATTAGCCATTCACCTATTGGTGGACATTTGGGTTGTTTCTACTATTTGACTGTTATGAGTAAAGCTGCTATGATCAGTCTTTGGGCAGACATGTGCTCTCATTTCATTTTGGTAAGTACCCAGGAGAGAGTAGGTGGTTCATAGGCTAAGCATATGTTTTACTTTAAAAGAAATCATCACACTGTTTTCCAAAGCCATTGTACCATTTTGCATTCCCAACAGTGGTGCATAAGAGCACTAACTATTCTCTGTCCTCCCCAAACCTGGTATTGCCGTCCTTTTAGGACAAGTTGGTCTAATAGAGGCGTTTTATCATACAGCTTTAATTTGTACTTTCCTGACCACTAATCTAGTTTAGCATTTCTTCTTGTGCTTTTTTTTTCTTTTTTCTTTTTTTCTTTTTTTTGCTATAGAACATGTACACTCACCCAAGAGAAACTGGGGGGGGGGTGAGAGAGAGAGAGAGAGAGAGAGAGAGAGAGAGAGAAAGAAAGAAAGTGAGAAATCCCCCACCTACCCCCCGGGGAAATGGCCATACCACAGTCCCTTCTCCTCCATTCTCCTCTCACGATTTTGGGCATGCATGTACATGGATCTAGTGTGTTTTTCAGGCTTCTGTGTCTGGGACTAGAACTGCTCAGTCGGCCACGTGGGATCCAGCCATCTTAACCACCATGCTACCACTTGACCCTACTTTTTTTCAATCCAGCTGGCCCTGTTTATTTTTCTTCAATTTATTTTTTCTCTATTCATGAGTTTGAATAATTTCTATAGATTTATTTTCCTGTGTTCAAGTTCACTGCCCTTCTGCTACCATATCTGATCAACTGGGGATTTTTTTTTTTTGTTATTGAACTTCTTAGTTCCATAATTTCCATTTTGTTCTTTTTTGTAGTTTACATTTTTCTGCTGAGATTCTCTATCTTTTCACTCAATAAGCCCATACTTTCCTTAATTCTTTGAACATATATGATTTAATTCTTTTTTTTTTCTTTTTTAGGAGAGGTTTTTGCTATAGGGCGCGTGCGCTTGCCAGACAGACAGAGACAGAGAGATAGATAGAAAGCGAGAAATCAACCCCCAGTGGGGATGGCCATGCCACAATCCCTTCTCCTCCATTCTCCTCTCGGGATCTTGGGCACACATGCACACACGCCCGGTGTGAGTTTTAAGCCACTGGGTCCGGGACGCAAACCGTGGTCGACTACATGGGAGTCCAGCGACATAGCCATTATGCTAACTTCTGGTCCCTGATTTAATTCTTTGAGTCAGATTTCTAGTAGTTGCTTTAAAGTCTTTGTCTTCTAAATCTAACATCTCAGCAATGTTAAGGCTGATATTTCCCCCAATCATGGATTCTGTTTACATTTCCTTCCTTCTCTTAAATTTGCCAGAGTGTACATGAACTCATCAGAGAGAGACAGAGGGAAAGTGAGAAAGCATCCTCACCAAGGGAAATGGTCACACTTCAATCCATTCCTTCCTTCCTTCCTTCCTTCCTTCCTTCCTTCCTTCCTTCCTTCCTTCCTTTCCTTCCTTCCTTCTTTCCTCCTTCCTTCGGTCTTTTTCTTTCTCTCTTTCTCCTCTTTCTCTTTCTCTCTTTTTTCTTTCTAGCAATTTTTAAATTGCATGCTGGACATCTTTGATAATACTTTGTAGACTCCAGGCTCTGGACTTAGGTTGTCTTCTTTTGAGATGTATCACTTTTTTTTTTCTGTTATGCAGTTTAATTGCTGTCTGATTATCTTACTGCTTTGTAGGTTTGTCTTCATGATTTGGCGGGATATACCTTTGAAAAGATCAATATGTATCCCAAGTTCCTCTGTTTTGACACATTTCACACTCGAAATTCTGTTTTCTCTGGACATCTTTTAAAGACTTGGCTTTAGACTTTGTTAGGGGGGCCTGGGGTGAACTCTACCCTAGAGTATGGTTCTGATCTTTTTTGGTGTCTTGGTTAGATGCCTGGGGCATTAATACATTGATAACAAGATCTTGCTACTCTGGCTTGGCCAGAACCTCAGTGTTCACCAGCATTGTTTGATGTCTAGGCTCTCTATCCTGTTGTCTGTACACTAACTGTTTTCAATGATGACTATTACTATAAGCCTTAGGTTGTCCTGCTACGGGCATGTGTATCTTAGCCTTGAGCAAAGGAATTATAGGGAACCTTCCACACAGCTTTGGGAACCCTCCCTCCTCCTTCCTCCAGCAGACCTTCCTCATTTTCTGGTGCCTTTCCCTATAGATTCTGATCGTTCCAGCTCTCCAGAATTCTGTTCTCTGCCTCCTCAAGTCAGCAGGATTACTGTGCTCAGCTTGGATTTTAGCTTTTTATCCATGTTTGGAAAATTGTACCAAGGCAGAGATCCAGGGTAATCATGGGGCTCACTTTGTGATTTCTCCTCTCTCAGGGAGTCACAGCAAATTATTCTCCAATGCTTAAGAGCAATTGCTTCATTTATTATCTCCAATTTTGTTGTTTATGGCAGGGCTAGTATTGTATAATTTCTTCATTATATCTGTAAGTGAAAGTTGGCATGATGGGCTCTGAAAGATTAAATTACATAAACGAGAATGGACTTAGCAAAGAGGGGAGCCCAAAGCAGCGGAAAAAGCATTTTTAAAAAAGAATGATTTATTTAATTTAATTTATTTATTATTATTTTTTAAATATTTGCTATAGGATATGTAGAGAGAGAGAGAGAGAGAGAGAGAGAAAGCCTCCAGGTCTGGAACTCATACTATGGTCAGCCATGTGGGAGTCCAGTGCCTTAACCACCATGCCATCTACTGGCCGTGATGAAAAAGCATTTTTAATAATCATGGATTTGGGACCAGTGGTGGTTAAGGCTGTTTCTCTCTCTCTCTCTCTCTCCAGCAAGTCACACACACACACACACACACACACACACACACACACGTCATGGGTTTCATCCTATGCCTAAGGACACTGGCTCTATTTATAGAAAGTTAGCATGGTGGAGTAGAACATAGTTTCTCTGTGTTGTTTTGAAAAGTTGAGTCTAACAGCTGTAACTTTTCTCTAAGAAACAAAAAGAGGGTTTCTAAAAATTATAGCAGTAGTAATAACATAACTTTATTGCCTACTTAATGCTGTAGATG
>NW_006159564.1:2714043-2726543 GCF_000334495.1 Tupaia belangeri chinensis
GAACGTCAGAGAGGCGGGCAACGCCTGGACCCCCAGCTGGAGACACACCTGCTTTCCTCTCTCAGCTTAGTCAGAGCCAATCCCCAGACACCTATGAGGTCGCGTGACTAGGGAGCAGGCCCCGCCCTTCAGAGCCGTCAAAACAATTGCCTCAAGCGGCAGCCATGATGAATTTAAAGGGGCAGTGCAAGCAAAGGCGTTAGCCAGACCGACCGACTACGGGTGAGTCTTCGAGGTTACCTCTCGGGCTAAGGATTGAGATCCGCGCCAGCTTTCGTTCCTGCACCCCGGGACAGATGAACAAACCCTCGCGAACCCATGATCACGAAACGCCAGACATTCTCAAAAAACCCCGCCCCCCGCGATTCTTCCCCGCCCCTGGGCGTCCACTCAGACAGACAGACAGACCGCCTGCCCCGCCCCCTGCGCTACCCACTGACTCAGTGACCTCGGGATTTCCCGGGCGTCGGGTCTGCGCTACCGACGCGGACCTCCGGCGTCCGCCGCACCGCCCCCTCCGCCCCCGCCCAGCTCAGTAGCTTCGCTCTCGGCCTCAGGACAGGTCGACAGCCTGAGACCCTCCTCAACCGCATCCCCAGCGCTGGGTCTCCCTGCAACCCCGCAGCCGATCAGCCGACCTCCCGTTCTTCCCTGCATCATCAGGCATTTGGGAGGCACCCTAAGGTGATTCCTCTCAGAGCCTGTTAGTAGGCGATCATGACAGACAAAGCCATGGAAGGCCTGGGCTGGGAGTGACCGGGTCTTCCCCTTCACCCTTTCCCAGACACGCCCCTTGCCGCAGGTCTCGAAGTCTCACTCCCTTCCTGGTAGAGAGTAGCTCCCAGGCCTGGGGTGGGAGGCTGGCTTGGGGAAGGAGGAGGGACACTGGTCGTCTTGGAAGACCTGTAGGCAAAGAGGAAGGGGGCAGGGTGTTTGCCCGGGGTGGGGCTGTCTGCCAGGCCCTCTGGGTGGCTGTGAAGTGCAGAGGGAACTGGACTTCTGGACTTTGGGCAGGGCAGATCCTTCCAAATCTCTGGCTGCTGAGCAGAGTTTCTTCCGGGCTGGGGCCCAAGTGCCGCCTGCCAAGGGCCTGCTCTATACACAGGTAAGAAGACTCAGAGATGCACCTGGAGGAAGTGGGAGAACAGCCTGAGCCCTGGGGAGTGGGAAGTGTGGTTGGAGGTTAGTGAGAAAAGAGGCAAGGCAGATCAGATTTGGAGATGCTGGGCATAGCTCAGGGGGGACGCAGCCTGAAGACCTTGAGCCTTCTGGGGCCCTCTCAGCCGGGGCCTACCAAGAGCGAGCAGACCTCCTGTTTATTCTGTCCCCTCTTCCCTAGTTCTTCCCTTTTTTCAAAAACCTTGTGTGCTTTTGCTACTACTGTCAACGTTCACCTTGTTTCCTTCGCACTTCTCCCAGATGGCCTCGGTGATCCCTGTAATGCTGTGCTCATCTCCAGATTCCTTTTACTAACCTCAGCTTGCTCTCCGACTCCTTTTCTGTTTTGTACCAAAATCCAATTTTGTTGTTGTTTTGTTTTGTCATAGGGTGCGGATGTTCGACAGAGACAGTGAGAGGGAAAGTGAGAATTCACCCCCAGAAGGGATGGCCATGCTGCTATCCCTTCTCCTCCATTCTCCTCTTGGGATTTTGGGCATGCACACATGCCCAGATGCCTGGCATGAGTTTCAAGCCACCAGGTCTGGAACTCATACTATGGTCAGCCATGTGGGAGTCCAGTGCCTTAACCACCATGCCATCTACTGGCCGTGATGAAAAAGCATTTTTAATAATCATGGATTTGGGACCAGTGGTGGTTAAGGCTGTTTCTCTCTCTCTCTCTCTCCAGCAAGTCACACACACACACACACACACACACACACACACACGTCATGGGTTTCATCCTATGCCTAAGGACACTGGCTCTATTTATAGAAAGTTAGCATGGTGGAGTAGAACATAGTTTCTCTGTGTTGTTTTGAAAAGTTGAGTCTAACAGCTGTAACTTTTCTCTAAGAAACAAAAAGAGGGTTTCTAAAAATTATAGCAGTAGTAATAACATAACTTTATTGCATACTTAATGCTGTAGATGCTGTCCTTAAGAGTTTACTAACAAATTTATTCTTTGCAATAACTCAATTAATTACCAGTCAGTAGTGCAACATTATTACTAACAAACCATCCTATTTAAAGATGAGAAAATTGCAGCACAAACAGGTTAAGTAATTTTCTCAAAGCGATCTATCTGGCAAGTGATAGATAAGGTATGTTATAGAAAGTCAGTTTTCATTGTAGAAATGTTATATAGCATAAAGGATCTTAGAGAGAAACGCAAAACACATGAATGTGCGAGTGGTAAATTTGGTGAATATTGTGACCACATGTGAGTACGTGAGAGTGTAGAGGGGTATGTAAGAACTTTTACTTCAGGACTTTTCCAAATGTCCTCCCCCCATTTCCATTCCTTTTTTCTTTTCTTTTAAGGAATTATTATTATTATTATCATTATTATTATTTTAATTTACTATAGGGCATGTGTGCACACGTGAGAAAGAGAAAGTGAGAAAGCAAGCCACCAGGTCCAGGACTCAAACCATGGTTGGCCAAACCTAGAAAGCAGTAAGATAATCAGACAGCAATTAAACTGCATAACAGAAAAAAAAAAAAAGTGATACATCTCAAAAGAAGACAGCCTAAGTCCAGAGCCTGGACCACCCCCCTGCCCTGCTGGCCCCATTCTTTCTTTTGATCACAATCTTTTCACGTTCAATCAAATTATATGTACACTTCCAAGTTCAGTTTCAATATCACTACTTCAGGAAAGCTTGTTACATGCTTTCATGATACATATAGTACTTCATTTTTAAAAAAGAATTATTATATTTAACTTTATTTACTTATTTATTTTAATTTGACCAGAGTGGGACAGAGTGAGCGAGAGAAAAAGAGAGAGAGCAAAAGTGCGAAGACAAGTCGCCAGGTCAGAGACTCAAACCACGGTTGGCCATGTGGGGGCCCAGTACCCCTAACCACCACACCACCTGCTGGCCCCTGTAGTACTTTATCTTTTAAAACCACAATTGTATTTATATAGATATTATTGATTTAATGGATGTCTTTCCCTCTAGACTCATTCCCATCACATATTCAGCAACTAGCGTACTTCTTGGCATAGAGTTGTGCTGAATAAGTGTTTGTTAAATGCATGAGTGACCACAAGTAAGTAGTCTTCACTTCTAAGATTTCTGTGATCTTCACTTATCATTGAGAATTGCTTATTTTTTGCCCCTCTCTTTTACTTAAAAAAATTACATACAGTAAATGTTTTTCTATTTGGTGTATGGGTCTATGAGTTTTCACAAAAGTATAGAGTCATGTTACCACACCACAATCAAGATACAGAACAGCGGGACCAGCCCACGGCATGGTGGTAAAGGCAGCTAGATCCCACGTGGCTGACAGTTTGGTTTGAATTCTGGGCCCAGGGGCTTCAGAAACATACCAGGTATATGCATGTATGTACCCAAAGTCCTCAAAGAAGAGAGAAATGAAGGAGAAGGGATTGCAGCGTGACCATTTCCCATGGGGAATGCTTTTTCACTTTCCCTCTCTCTCTCTCTCTCTGGAGAGCACACATGCCCTCTGGGAAATTAAAAAAAAAAAGTTGTGCAGCAGCCATCCCCTAAATCCCTTCTTCTTATCCTTTGTAGCCAGGCTGTACTTCCAAACTTTAACATCTGGCAACCATAGAGAATTATTGGGACCAGCAGATGGTGAAATGGCTATGTGGCTGGACTTCCCCATAGTTGACTGGTGTTTGAGTCCTGGATCCAGTGGATTAGACTCACGCCGTGAGTATGTGCATGTGTGCCCAAAATCCCGAGAGAAGAATGGAGGAGAAGGGATTGTGGCATGGCTATCCCCCTTTGGGGGATTTCTCACTTTCTGTCTCTCTGGTGAGTGCATGCACCCTATAGCAAAAATCTCTCTAAAAAAAAGAGAATTATTTATTTTACATCACCCTAGATTCTTCTTTTCCCTTTTTATCCTGCTTTGTCTGTATTTCAGCTGCCTTACTGCTCAGAAGCACTCTTAAATACTTTTTCAGAAAAGTGAAACTGAATTTAGATAGTTGACCTAGCTATTTATGCCCTACATAATATCAATTCAGCAAATAAGTGACTACTTAGAAGAGTCAGAAGAGGGATACCAGGATAGTTCAGATTTTTTTTTTAATTTTTTTAATTTTTTATTTTTAGCAGCAGCATAGTGTGTCTACTCTCTTAACAGCGCTAACGTCTTTATGTGTCTCTACCCATTCTTCATGATTAGACTTCATAATTTTGCTCAAGCCATTGCAATGGCTTCCACACTGGTTTCCATGTCTCTAACCCTTATTTGTTATATTCAGTCTGCATTTCTCTCAGAGTGAACTTTCTAAGATGCCAGGACTTTCTAAAGTTCTTCACTGGCACTCCACTGAATACTGTCTCCTTAGCATGTCATTTATAGCTCTTCACCAGAAGCTCTTCTTCAGTCTCTTTCTTATGAGCCTTATCCCTTGCACTCTATGATGTTACAGTTGTCTACAAATTTTTGGCATTTTCCACATGTGTCACATGTTTCGTACCTGAGGGTTTTTTGTTGGTTTATGCTGTCCCTAAAGCTTTTTTTTTTTTATGCGTTTTTCCCCCCAGTGATCATCTACTCATCCTCGAAGACCCAATACATGTATTTTAGTTCATTTTCTGTTGCTAAAGCAGAATACATGAGACTGGGTAATTTGTAAAGAAAAGTTTATTTATCTCATGGTTCTGGAGGCTGGGAAGTCCAAAGATATGGTTCCAGGAGGCCGGATGGTGGCACGACAGTAAAATGTGATGCTCTTGCAAGGCAGACCCACAGGGGAAAGTTCTGGGATCAAGTCTCAAGGCTTCCCTGAGTACACTGGGCATGTATGTGCGTAATCTGGGCTGACTAAATCTGGAAATGGATGGTGGTGTCAAAACTCTGTTAGGGCTTCTCTCTCTTGCTCATGGAAGAAATAAATACATAAACTTACAAAAAGGAACATGATTCAAGCATCTGGTGAGGGCCTTCTTGCTTGGTCATAACAGGGCAGAGGGCATCATCTGGTGACAGAGTAACAGTGTCTACTCAAGTCTCTCTTCCTTTTACACAGCCACTAGTCCTATTATGGGGGCTCCACTTCAATGACATCTAACTAAGTGACCTCCAAAAGGCCCCATTTTCAATCAACACACAGGTTAGGTTTCCAATATAGGAAATTTAGGGGGCATGTTCAAACTATAGCAATATGCTATCTCTTGTTTGCTTTCCAAAGACCACTTGACTTCTTTCACTTTTTGTCTTGAAAGTTAACATGTCCACCTACACGTCACATCCTTATTGCTTACCCATGCTCACATGTTTGTCTCCCATGTACTAGAAACAAAGCACTTTGGGATATATCTGTCTCACACTCATCTTTGAGTCTCCAGTGTTTCGCACAGTACCTACCATATAGCAGTTGCCTGATTAGCATTTGCTGACTGCATCAATGAATAAAGTTTTTATTGTATTATTAGCTGAGTACTTTAATAATGTTTCATAAATTTGTTTAGAATATATATAGTTTTTGGTGTTGGAGAAAAATTTTCAAGTACTTTTCCATTTTCCCGAGAAGCTGATGGACCTGTTTTGCATGGCTTCTTGAAGCTCATTCCAGCCTTCTACCAGACACTATACATCTATCGTTGTGTGACTTGGTCAGTTGGCATTATTTCAACTGGGTTTACCCATGGCTGGCTGTTTGCGTATAGAAACTCAGTTTGCTGCTGTGGAAGTTAAAAAGGGAAATAGGGGATGTTGAAAATGAACATGAATTTCCCATTAGTGGCTAACTGGCTTTGAACTTCCTCTCCACTGAAGCTCAGAATAAAGTCAAAGCTGTCTTTGTATGCTCAGGCCTAGATTAGCTATTAGTCTCACTGTTGTTTATCTTTATATCTATTGTGTTCAGTGACATATTAACTTTATGGACTCTTGCCCAGGGATTTTAGTCCCAAGGTGTTTGGGTTAATCTATTTGCCATAGAAGTGGAGACTTAGCCTATCCTTGAGAAGGCATTAAACCCCCTAAAAAGTATTCTGTCCAATGAATCATGCCATTTTGTTATAAAACAAACCAAATACTAACACGGGATAGGATGCTTATTAGTAAAGCAATCACATTTGTGACCAGCCTGCTCTCGGCCAGGAGTAAAGGCAGGTGAGAGAAGGAAATTGTATCTTCATCCCACTTGACCAGGGTTAGGGACTAAGTGAGAATCTGCCTCCTTCTTGTTGAATGTCCACATATGTAAACTAGGAGTTCTCTAGAAAAAGAGCCACCATCTTTCAGAGTAATTGTAGATTCTAGGAATGATACAAGTTATAAAGAGTTTTTTTCCCCCCACCGTAGCACTGTAAATTACACCATGATTTTGAATAATCATACCAGCAATTTAGGCTGAAGCAATGTTTCTCAAACTTGTGTTTACACTGGAATCAGCTGTTAAAGCAGATTTCCCTGCTGTCTACTACTGGAGATTCTGGTTCAGGAGGCTTGGTCTGGAAAAATACATACGTATGTTTTCAGGTTTTTGATATAAGATGTGTGCGCTTACTGGAGAGAGACAGAGAGGAAAAGTGAGAAATCACCCTTGAAGGGGGATGGACACCTGGCTATCTCCTTCTCTATCAGTCTCCTCTTTTTCCAGTCTCCTCTTGGGATCCTGGGCATGCGTGTACATGTGCCTGATGAGGTTCTGAAGCCAGTGGGTCTAAGACTTGAACCACGGAGTCAAGTATGTGGGATGCAGCACCATAACCACCATGCCAGCTGCTGGCCTGGGAAGGTATATACATATATATATATATATTTTAACAGCTTTCCTGAGTGATTCTGTTTCACAAAACCATCTTTGTAGTCAGAAGAGTGATCAGGACAATGTGATCATTCTGAGTTTGTCAATAGAAAATGCACATTTATAGAAAAGGTTCTACAACCCAGGGTTTTCTGCTCTGATTCTCATACATTTTTAATGTCTGAAAGTCCTACTCATCTTGTGGAAAACACCCATAAGCCGAAGGTAAAGGTGCCATAGAAGAAGTTGTGATCTTGTTCAGCAGACTGCTGATCTCAGCAAAACGGAGGGGTAGATTTCTGGGGTTGGTCCTGATGTTTCTTCTCAGGCTGTGCACTGTGGGGCGAGTTGAATTCGCATCACTGCACCCTCCTGCTATGGTCTGTGGAATTGTTAGGAATGTGGTGCCAGTCTACAGTCTGAGCACGTTTGACATGGTGGCAGGACAAGTAGGGTGAGGACGGAGCAGAGATAAAAGATGCACAGCTGCATAAAGGGGTGGGCAATATTGAGGCTTGTTGTCTTTTAACCTTCCTGCTATCAGTTAAATTCCAAAAAGTAGGTTCAGTTCTTCAGGTATGGTCTAGGTTTCTAGAAGGTAGATTTGGATTCACTTTATGGAGCACCTTTCTGTGTATAAGCTCTGGAATTGCGGGTGTCTAGAGGAGGGGTAGGGAGTGATGGTGGCGGAGGATTTTTACTTACATTTCATTGACTAATTAATAACATAGAAACATTCCTGAGGAGCATGAAATTTTTGGAAAGAGTTTTTTTTTTTTTTTTTTTTAAGAGAGATTTTTGCTATAGGGTGTGTGAGCCTGCTGGAGAGATAGAGAGACAAAAAGTGAGAAATCACTCCCCCCCCAGGGGGAACGGCCATGCTGCAATCCCTTCTCCTCCATTCTCCTCTTGGGATTTTGAGCACACATGCACATGTACCCAGTGTGAGTTTCAAGTCACTGGGTCTCGGACGTGGGAGTCCAGGAACATAACCACTATACTATCTGCTGGTTCCTTGGAAAGAAATTTTAAACAATCATTTCTCAGATACTCTTTAAAAAAATAATTATTTATTATTTTCTAATTTGCTATAGGGCACATGTGCTCATCAGAGAGAGAGAGAGAGAGAGAGAGAGAGCACAAGTGTAAGCAAGCCACTGGGTCTGGGTCTTGAACCATAGTCAGTCATGTGGGAGTCTATTGCCTTAATCATCACACCACCTGCTAGCTCCCTTAGATACTCTTTTTTTTGTTTGTTTTTTAGAAAGATTTTTGCTATAGGGCATATGCGCTCGCTGGAGAAACAGATATAGATAGCAAGAAATCTCCTCCTGGGGGAATGGGAGGGAGAGAGAGAGAGAGAAAGTGAGAAAGCAAGCTGCCAGGTCTGGGACTCAAACCGTGGTCAGCCATGTGGGAGTCCAGCGCCATTAACCACCACACTACCTGCCGACCCCCTTTCTTTAATTTTCTAAAATTAGTTTTTTTGTCATTTGTACTTTTAAAAGACAAGATCTTGCTATGTTGCATGAGCTGGTTTCAAGCTCATGATTTTCTGGCCTCAGCCTCACAAGTAGCAGGGACTATGGTGTCTGCCACTATGTCTGGCTTCAAGAGCAATTTTCTGTCCACTGTATCTTCATTTTGGGGGGCTGAAGGAACTAGTAAAACTTGTACTATTTTTAAAACAAAGAGATCTAATTATCTTTAGGTTTGGAAAACTAGAAGGGAGGACTAGAAATTAGGGACTGGGACCAGCAGTTAGCGTAATAGCTATGTCGCTGGACTCCCATGTAGTAGACCACGGTTCAAGTCCTGGACCTGATGGCTTAAACTCATGCCAGGCACGTGTGCACATGTGCCTAAGATCCAGAGAGGAGAATGGAGGAGAAGAAACTGCAGCGTGGCCATCCCCCCTTGGGGGGGGTGATTTCTCGCTTTTTATCTCTGTTTCTCTGGTGAGTGCAGGTGCCCTGTAGCAAAAAATCTCTCAAAAAAAAAAAAAAAAAAAAAAAAAAAAAAAAAAAAAAAAAAAAAAAAAAAAAAAAGAAAAAAGAAAAAGAAAGAAAAAGAAAGAAAGAAAGAAAAGAAATTAGGGACTTTGTGTACATAAGAGAGGAGGATCTTCGAAGTATTGGGCTCAACCCCGTAAAATCATCCTTATCTCTCTTTTTCACATGGCTATCTTTATACTAGTAGAACAGTATAAACCAATGCTACTCTCCCCTTAATCACGGAAATTCACACGGCGTGGGCAAGGCGTGGGCAAGGGCCTCCAGTCTGCCCTTTGTCTCTCTGCAGTACAGCACTCCAATTCCTGTTCTCACCAAACTCAGAAAGTTTTACTCAAGTTTTTGGCCCAGGAATCACTCGGGTAGAACACGAAGTCCTGACAGGCTTTCTTGTCTACATTGGCAGTAGAGCCAGACAGAGCAGAGTGAAAATTTCCTGGCTGTTTAAATTTGAGTGTTATTCAATCTGTAAAAACTTTGTGTTTCTGCCTGCAAAAATATTAACACCTATACTTCACATGGATGGAATAATAATACATACTTAAAATATCTAACATGTGATAGAGACAATACATTATATATTGGGTTGTCGGAAAAGTCATGGCTCATTTTTGTATAGAAAAACATGTCATGACTTTTCCGACAACCCAATGCTTTTGATGGGGTAAGTAACATTTTTATTAAGACATGAAAGTTACTCTCCATCACTGGTTCTACTCTTTCAAAGTAAGCTAGGTATGAGATTAGATTTAACAGGGGACATTGAGAAGAAAAAGAAAATCTAATTTGGAGGAGTAGGTAAATTATGCCTGTTAAAAGACAACAACCCTGGGGCAATTCTCTTCATAAGGAGCATCCTGTCTGTCTGCACCCTGGCAAAAGCATTCATGGGCAAACAGGTATTTTATTTGACATTGTCCTAAAAAGGCCAAGCTTCAATGACAGTATTTGCTTCCCTGGCAGACAGTCTCAAAAAGAATAAGTTCTTTAAAACATGCAGACACAAATCATGTTTTGTGCAAAGTAATTTATACGTATTTTGTTCTCTTCACATGACTCCAGGTCAGTCTACATTACTATCTCCCTAGTGTTATTTTCCCAAACCTATTTCTTTCCCCCTTCACCTCTAGTCCTCCCAATTCTTTCTCCTACTTGGCTGTTATCTCCCTTTTTCTCCTCAGCTCTGCCCTGATATTTTGTTGGAAGGTTATTCAGAGTCGCTGGCCTCTTACAGTAACGATAAGAACATTTATGGATGCTTCTTTACAAACTGAGTGTATAGGCATGATTTGGTTTACTTCTCCTAATAACCTGTGTGGTATCGCAATTCTGAGAGTGAAAAAAATTGAAGTTGAGAGAGTGGCATGGCTCATCTTATCTTTTACTACTAATTGACTGCTTTATTATACAACATTGTCTCCTTTACAGAGAAGAATCTTGTTTTGATCAGTGGTTCTTATGATCTGTATTTTTTTTTTTTTTTGCTATAGGGTGTGTGCGCTTGTCAGAAAGACATAGACAGAGAGACAGAAAGTGAGAAATCACCCCCCAGGAGGGGTGGCCACGCCGCAATCATCTCCCCTCCATTCTCCTCTTGGGATCTTGGGCACACACGCACATGTGCCCGTTATGAATTTAAGCCTCAAGTCTGAGACTTGAACCGCGGTTGACTACATGGGAGTCCAGCAGCATAGCCATTACACCAACTGCTGGTCCCATAATCCTCATTTTTAAAAAGGTTTTTGCTATAGGGCATCGAAGAGATAGACAGAGGGAAAGTGAGAAATCCCCCCCCCCCCCCAGGAGGATAGCCATGCCACAATCCCTTCTCCTCCAGTGTCTTCTTGGGATTTTGGGCAAGCACACATATGCTGTGGGCATGATTTTCAAGCCACGGTGTTCGGACTTGAATAGGATGGCCACGTGGGAATCTAGCAATCTTAAACACCATGCTACCTGCTGGCTCCTGTAATCTGCATTTAAAAGTCTTGGTTTTAGTTATTATTTTAATTAGGACAGTGCTTTTTGGAGACTCTTGTATGTATGTCTGCTAGGATGGTTGGAAAAGGAAAATAGTCTTGGTTGCTAAGAAACTGATGAGTTATCAAAAAAAAGGGGAAGGAAATATATTATTTAACACACAAAGAAAGAGAACATTCGAGTTACTAAAACAAAACATGATCTGAATAATTATAAGTCTACAATATTGCTAGTAAAATTCCCTGACGGCTCTTCTAGAACCTTGCTCAGCAACCCCAAAACAAAGAAAATGACAAAGACTCTTCTGCCAGTTCCCTGTTGTGGTTGTGAGATGAATTTTATGTACTAAAGTGCTATTTAAAATATGAGCCATAGTTCTAGACGGCTGACTTTATTTAATTCTAAATAAAGAATATGAGCTATGAGCTTACCTACATAAACTACCTAAATCTCACAATGTCCTTGAAAGATTGGTAGATACTTTTTCTTTTTGTCACAGAAGCCCAGATATAAATAACAATAATAAAGTGAAACTCTATAAAATCTACCCCGAATTAAATAATAATAATAAGATGGTATGCTCTAAAATCTTTACTTCTCGTTTATAGTATTTGTTACTAATGAAATTATTATTTTTTTAATATTAATATAACTGAATGGTAGAGGCAATGAAGGGAAAGCCAGGGACTATAGTGCTTCATGGTTGTCTTTTTTTTTTTTAAAGAATTATTTATTTAATTTTACTTATCATTATTACTAGTTTTTAATTTGCTTCAAGGCATGTGCACTCAACCAGAGAGAGAGAGAGAGAGAGAGAGAGAGAGAGAGAGAGAGAGAAGGACTTGAACCGTGGTTGGACATGTGGGAGTCTAGTGCCTTAACCACCATGCCACCTACTAGCCCCAGTTATTTTGAAAGTTAAATCAGTTTACTGGTTTTGGTTGGTGACTGAACGGCAAACACTAATCTGAAGCATAAGAGGCTATGGTTGCCAATAAAGAGGGGTGAAAGCTTTATCACTTAACACATCATTTTCCAAATCTTTTCTTGTTTATTTATTTCACACATTTATAATTACAGATTCATACACACTTTATCATATTTATTATTGGCTCCATACTAGCAGACTTATATTTGTCTTCTCCCCCCATTCACATATTTAACAATGGTTTATAGATTAACCACAATGCACCATACAAAAACAAGCAAGATAAATATAACAAATTTCCTGGTCTCATAGAGTTCATAGCTTATTAGGGGAGTCAGTGACACAATGAAGTTATTGCAAAACAGTGCAATAAGTGCTATTTCAGAAATAAGTACAAGGTTAAGCTTTGACCAGAGGACAGAGTAATCAATTCTTCCTTTGGGAAGTAGGGGATAATTTTACAGAATGGAAGTCACTAGTTTTGTCTTTCTAAGGATGAATAGCTATCAAGTAGACAAAGATCAAAAGCACATTCCAGAGCGGGAAAGCTATATTCAGGCATAAATATACAAGAAAACATTATGTCTTTAGTCAATTGTAAAAACTGAGGCCTAGAGGCAAACAAGGGATAGATTTTGAAGCTCCTGGAGTAATACAGGAATTTGGATTTTTG
>NW_006159564.1:2728851-2748176 GCF_000334495.1 Tupaia belangeri chinensis
TCCCTAAGCATCATCACAACATACAAAATGTGATTTCCCATCCAGAATATACTGCATAGTGACTTAATCACGCATATTATAAAAATTTTTCCATTTCTAGTTCCTAGAATTATTTTTACCCCTCTTTCTGACCTTCTGTCCTTTCCCACTCTCTTCTCACATTATATCTGGTGTCTAAATAATCTTTTCTTTACATAAAATAGGATTAGGCCAAAACTGGCCCAGGATACCCCTGCCCTCCCTGAGTGACATAGATAAATATATTAGGATTCCTTGAATTAAGTTTTAGATCCCTATAAAATTATATAAGTATCATTACTGAGATCCATAAGAACTAATATCTATACTTAAAATTTTCTTTTCTTAGCATCGTGCTCAGTAATCACAAGATGGCTGCCACCGAATATCAGCTGATATTTATCTCTGCTTGCTGGAGCTGTTTCCCAAAACTACATTCCATGAAGACCTGCCTACATCAAATGAACAATTGCTGAACTGTAATAGACCCACCCTTAATCTAACCCTAAATGGAATCTATGTTCTCTATTGTTAAAACCTTAAGAACTGATAATTAGAACATGTAGCCCATTTACTTGCATATATCACATTTTCAATAAAAAGACATGATGATTCCTAGCAGTTGTCACTCTTCAGTCATCTCTAGGAGTGTGTGACTGAGGACATGCACGAAAAAGGCACCGAGGTCTCAGTCTTTCATTCCTGCGCCGCCTCTGATGAGATAACCCATCCCCGCTGAGGCTGGACCCCGGCACTTGGGGACACATGCACAAGCCCCTGGGTCCAGGATTCAAACCACGGTTGACTACATGGGAGTCCAGTGACATAGCCATTATGCTAACTGCTGGTCCCAATTTTCTGCTAAATCTTTAATCCAACGATCAGGAAATCCAGTGTCCTGGAACAATAAATTTGGTAGAAATGGTAAAAGTGAGATGGAAAAACATACGGAGAAGGACTGAGAAGAAGGAGGTAATATTAGTGTAGGACCCTCACATATTCTTACCTTATGCTCTACAACAATGTCTTCAATAGGATGTGGGCTTTACTACCCAGAATCTTCTCAAAAAAGATAGCTTTTACTCTCCCACAGGGAACATGAAGAAAAAGCATCAATGAAGTCTTCCTCCATCACGGAGAAGGACTGAGAAGAAGGAGGTAATATTAGTGTAGGACCCTCACATATTCTTACCTTATGCTCTACAACAATGTCTTCAATAGGATGTGGGCTTTACTACCCAGAATGTTCTCAAAAAAGATAGCTTTTACTCTCCTCCATCATTTTCCCTCTAGGTAAAAAAGGCTAACCATAATGACTTGAAGAGGGGCATTGCTTTGTTCATTCTCAACAACAAAAAAATGAGATCTGGAGAAGCCAAGGTGAGTCAGCTGATATAGAGATAGCAACATAAACAAGACCTTGCCTGTTCCTCATGGCTTCATTTCCACCCGTCCCTCATGACCCCAATTCAGTCACGTGCATTATTGACCACACTTTCACACAGTGTGCGTTTGTAGGGGAGTCATTCTAATACTGAAAAGGGAGAAAGATAGGTATAAAAGGCACAGAAATAGAAAAATAGAAATTTGTGTTGGCTTATTTGCAAGAGTTTGAGACCTGGAATGGTGGGATGTGAGACTAGAGAAAGAGGCAAGGGTTGGACCTTAGAGGGCCTTGTTTGCTTTTCCATGGAGGCAGAATACAAGAAACAATGATCCCCAGAAATAACTCCATCAAGAAAAATCCCGGGTCAGGTTGTGAGGTTGTGAGATGTAGAGATGAGTTATGATGCATAGCAACTCTGTGAAAGGCAAGTTTCAAGTCCCTCTTTCCTCAGCAAGAATTCATAGGCTCTGATGAGGTTGTCTGCATTATAATGCTGTCTAGGAAGAGGAATTCTGAACTCCAAGATCCCACTGTCGGCAACATATCACGTCTCTATTATCTTACCATCTCCCCCCAAATTTTAAAAATTGTTATTATATTAACTTGATAAATAATACTTGTCACATTTCAATAACAAATATAATTTAATATTATAAATACGTACAATTATTATGTGCATATTTACAGGATTTGGTGTAACATTTTGATACATATACACCATGTGCTATGATCAAATCAGGGTAATTATCATACCTGTCCCTTCAGACATCTTTTATCACAAATAAGTCTCCAACATACTGGCCTCTCCTCTCAGTTCCAGCCTAGGAATCATTGGTACATACCCTAGGTGGGAGGAAAGCAGACAACAAACAGAAGGCTTCTGTGGAGCTGCATTAATCACCAAGGAGAGGCAGCTGGCTATAAAACCCACAGGGAGTATGAGTTAGGTAAGTTTAAAAGTATGGCTGAAACTCAGTGAATAACTCACTCTAATGTGCTCTCCCTGCCCTTGGGTGAAAATGAGTCAAGTGAGGGAGCACCCAGACAGAACACTGGGGCAGGCAGTTCTCTGTAGAGAAGGGCCCATATTCATTATTGGGGAGAAAGATGTCCAGAGGGTTCTAGAATATTCTGTTTTTCTATCTTTCTTTCTTTTTAATTTCTTTCTTTTGAATTTTTCAGGAAACCTATCGCTGTGCCAAGTATTTAATAGATTCTTAACATTTAGCAATACCTTATTTAATTTTAAAAGGTGAAATTGGAATGAGAAAGCAAGATTTAGATGTAGAAGATTTGTTGAGTACTCCAGGTAGAAAGACAGGTCTCTGACTTGATTTTCTTCAACTCTAAGCCATGGTCACCATGAATAAAGACAGCATGGGCAACCCCTCTGATAGCCATAACTGAAATCTGCATCCCATAATGGTCACTCATATTCTCCTGCATGAAATAACTTTTACCTTTTCCCCATACTAACAAAGGGAAACAAATAATAAGGCTAAAATCCCAAGGACAGTAACATTTGCAGCTAATGCTAGACCCAGGGCTGCATGTTAATACATTGTTCACTGGTTGATTGATTGAACTTGCTGCTCTTTGCAAATAGTTGCTCATCCCCTCTTTGGCCTGCTTCTCCTTCCCTTCAGCCTACTCTTCCAATATGCAAAAAATGGACAATCTACTCTTTCTCAACTGTAGCATGAATTTGGTTAAGCCATTTCCATTATGGAGCACTCTACACTCAGTGCTGCACACTTGGATTAAGTGTTAAACTTGGGAGGATTTTTTTTTTTTCCTGAAGGGACTCTGTAGCTTTGTAGAGAGAACTGATGGAGGGGGAATCCAGATTTCCTGTCTCCTAGCAGCATGAGGGGCCCAGAATCTCCCACAATCAGTTCATTCATTTAGAATGTAGTTCTCTTGCTACTATGGTGACTGTTAAACCGTGAAAAATTTTTTAACTTGTGAGACCATCAGATGGTATAGTGGTTACGTCACTGGATTCCCACATGGCTGACCACGTTTCAAGTCCCAGACTCAGTGGCTAGAAACTCCTCCAGGCATGTTTGTGTGCTTGCCCTAAGTCCTGAAAGGAGAATAGAGGAGAAGGGATTGTGGCATGGCCATTCCCCTGGAACGTGTATGTGTATGTGTGTGTGATTTCTTGATGTCTCTCTTTCTCTGTCTCTCTAGCAAGTGCACATGCCCTATAGCAAAAAAACTCTCTCTCTAAAAAATAGTTTTAACAATTTGTTATTATTGTTATTATGTTTTAAAATTTGATGAGAGAGAGAGAGAAAGAGAGAGAGAAAGGGACGGGGAGAAAGCAAGTCACCAGGTTTGGGACTTGAACCACGGTTGACCATGTGGGAGTCCAGTTCCTTAACCACTATGCCACCTGCTGACCCCTCAGCTTATCTCAAAGTAACAACAGATGGGTCACAATCCAAGCAGCAGTTTTGAACTATTACTCTCTCTGTGACCTCTCTTCCTCTCACTTTAGAATGAGTGGGTAGGGGGTGGAGGTGTATAGCAAAATATGTAAGGAAAAAGTGTGCTGGTGGCTGGACTTGTTTCTTAGTGTGGTTGAGGCTCAGAGCTTTTTATCGTTGTTTTGCTTCTATTCTTTCAGCCCTCTTTTGACCAACTCCTTCCCCACCTCTTCACCGTAAATCCCCCAAAACCACAACCACAGTCAAATAATTAAACACATGAAACAAATAAAACTGCTTCTGTGTGAATATGCTTCTCTGGTCACGCCATCCCTGTGAGAGACGCCTCCTCCTCCGTCAACAGCAACAGGCAAAATTTCTCTAGTGAGGCAGGCCCACAGCAGACTCTGTACCCTCAGGGCAGAAGAGGGAGGGAAGACCTGGAAGGTTAGGGCCTGTTGATTCTTGGAAGCTGGGGGAGGGTGGGGCAAGGGCATTCAAGAATCTTGGCAAATCCAGAAGGGAGAGGAAGACAAATTTCCTATGTTCACAGGGCTGCTTGTTCATGCAGCTGAATTTATGACCTAGTTAGTCTCTTGGACTCTTGGCTGAATAAGAGTGAGAGAAATCTCCCAGGATTGCAGAGCTGACATGACCATAAATGAAACAATTTAGAATACATTTCTAATATAAACTTTTAAGGGGCCTTAAAAAAAAAGTACATTCAGAATCCTAGAGCTCTACCTAAAATCTAACCAATGGGTGAAGTTCTAAAATAGCAACTGCATTTTGAAAATTTCTTGTCCTTACAGTTCTAATTGAGTAGCAAGGTTACCAGTGAGCATTAAAAATCAACTGGGACACTTTTAGAAAATACTGATATCTGGGGCTCATCCAAGGCCAATTAAATCAGAAGTACTACCAGATGAGACATTGATATGCTTGTAAGTTTTCCAATAAACTTAATGAGCAGTTGTGTTGAGAACCGCTGCATTCAATGAACCAGTCTATCAATAAGATTTTTAGAGGCTTACTCATATTAGTGTTGTGTTTCATTTGGGGACTAGAGATAAAAAGGTGAGGTGGGTCCCCAGTTGGAGTTACTGACCATCATTGTTGGACCCTGAGGAGGGCTTGGACCGAGGAAGGAGCAAGTACAATCAAGGCAGGCAAAGGAGGGGGAGGCGTTTCAGCGGGGTCTGGTGCTGCGAAACATCTCCAGAATATAATACTTTAACATAGCTCTGCCTGGGAGGACGGGGATTATTCGGTAATTTGGTGAGGTCAATTGTAGCAAGATTTCACTTGGTAAAAAGGTAGGGAAATAGATAAATGTGGATTGAAAATTTAAGACCAATGATTGTGAAGTGACAAAGTACTTGTAAGGGACTATGGGGCCTAGGAGTTTTGTTTAAAAAAATTTTTGTCTGAAGTAATGAGAGAGATTTTAGTATATGTACAAGTTCAGGGGAGGGAAATAAATGAAGGTACAGGGAGAGAGAAGAAATAATGATGAAACGTAGTTCCCAAGAATGCAGACAGGATGGGATCTAGAGCATTGGTGAAAAGGATTATCCCTGGGCAGGAAGAGAAGAGACTGCTGCCTTGATAAGAGAGGAGAGGATGGAATTGCTGGTGCTGACGCAGATAACTGGTCCCAGGTGGGGTGGGAACGCAAGGAGGTGTTCGCCTGAGAGTCTCTGAGAGTCTCTAGTTCACTGTGAAGTGGAGATGAGGTTCATTGCTGAATTTCTTTGTAAGCTGGTCTCGGAGGCTTCAGCAACTACTGAGATAGAGTGACAGCCAAAGTTGAGCACATACTCATTTCTCACTCCTTTCACTACCTCCTCTACATGGAATGGAGGGAGGAGGATATGTCTGCAGGCAACTGAGGTGGGAGCTGTCTGAGAGACACTTGGTCCTCTCTGTGTGGCCCTCCCCAACCCTCCCCATCTCTTACTTCCACACTCACACATTTCCCCTGCATCCTGCAGACCGCAGTATTGTTGTTTTCTTTCCTTCCATTGTGTCAGAATATCAACCTTCAATGGCCACCAATGCTGCTGTTTTAAGAATCATTTTGGGGGAGACAGAGTGTACGCTTGCCATAAATGGGGTGGAGGAGAAGGAAAAGGAGAGAAAGAGAAAAAAAAAAGAGAGAGAGTGCACGTGTACCCTCAATGGGCTGTGATCACACTGGAATTCTTTCTCCTCTATTTCTCCTTCTCGTCAGGATTTGGGCACACAAGTACAGGTGCCCGACATGTTTTTCAAGACACTGGGGCTTGGCTATGAACTGCAATTGGCCATGTGGGATCTGGCTCCAAATACACAGTGTTCAGCCACTTAACTATGGGACTGGCCCAAGAATCTTTGTGTTATGAATGCTAAAAGTTGGATAGTTCGTCAATACTGCTAGTTAATCAGAGAGTTCCTCTCTGAGCACAAGGCTAACTGGTGGATACAGTGCGTTGAAGGTCATCACACACTGTTAGAAATGTTTTGACCTCCACAAAAATGAATTCCAAACTAAACAGTGAGTAGAAGCAAATCCTGAAGTTCCAGATTTCTGGCACTTCTCAAAGTTCAAGCTAAGAAAAAATGTAGCAATGGCTCTGAAAGATGGGATCTTCTGTATCCAACAGCCCCCAAAGGGCAACTTGATATCTGCTTTCTTCTTAGTAAGTCACAGCTCTGCTTCGCTTGGTTTACTATCCTGCCAGAATAAGGCAGTCTTCGGACTCAGTTCTACAGCTGCTGGGTGGTTTGATGATTAGCCTAATGGAGAACTCTAAAGAGAAGATTTAAAAAAATTGTTAGTTGTGGTGGAATGGACATAACAAAATTTACCATCTTGCCCATTTATGAGTACACATTTCAGCAGTGTTAAGTATTTATTATACGCATCTTGTAGTGAAACCTATCTTTATAACTCTTTTTATCTTGAATAACTGGAACTCTGTACTTGTTAAAGAACATCCCATTTTTCTTCCTCCTAGCTCCTGGCAACCACCATTCTACATGATGACTGTGGGTTCCTCACAGGAGTGGGACCATACAGTACTGTGCTTATATTTCTGTGATTGGCTTATTTCATTTCACATAATGTCCTCAAAGTTCATCCAAGTTGTAGCATGTGTTAGAATTTCCTTTCTTTTAAAATTTTATTTTCTATTGCCAGAGGTCATGTGTGCTCATCAGAAGGAGAGAGAGAGAGAGAGAGAGAGAGAGAGAGAGAGAGAGAGAGAACGCACTCCCTGAGGGGCCGTGATCACACTGCAATGATGTTTCTTCTATTTCTCCATTCCTTCAGAAGTTTAGGCAGGCACACACATATGCCTTGCATGTTCTGTCAAACTGCTGGAAGAAGGATTCATATCTTGGATGGCCATGTGGGATCTGGCCTCCTGTGCACTATGGGGTTGGCCTAGAATTTCCTTCCTTTTTTTTTTTTTTTTTTCGAAGAGAGATTTTTTTTGCTATAGGGAATGTGTGCTCACTGGAGAAATATAGATAGATAGATAGATAGATAGATAGATAATAAGAAATCACCTTCCCCTCCCAAAGGGGATTGCCATGCCACAATCCCTTCTTCTGCACTCTCTTTTTGGGATTTTGAGCATGTACAAACATGCACCTGGGATGAATTTTAAGTCGCTGGCTCCTGGACTCAAACCTATGTTGACTACATGGGAGACCAGCAATGTAACCATTATGCCATCCATTGGTCCCAAGAATTTTCTTTTCTTTTTTTTTTTTGAAAGGCAGAATCACATTTCGTTGTATATATATATATATGCCACATTTTGTTTATCTAAATCATTTTGATAGACTCTTGGGTGCTTCCTATCTTTTGGCTATTACAAATGCTGTTATGAATGTTAATGTAAAATATCTACTTGAGTCTCTGTTTTCAATGATTTTGGGTGTGTGTATACCCGAAGTGGAAATCTTGGATTGCGTGGTAACTGATTTTAAGTTTCTGAGGAGCTACCATACTGTTTTCCATAGTAAAACAATGGAAACGATTATACAATACAATTTACCGCTTATCCCAGCAGTTCATTTACGGGAACTTCAGTTTCTCACATCTATACCAACACGATGAGTCCTGCTCATGCTGCCATCCTTTCCCTCCAGCTCTCCATCCCATCAGCATCCTGGGCCCACGCATGTGTGCTGAGTGTGTTTTTCAAGTTGCAGGAACATGGACTTAAACATTGCCATGTGGAGTCTGCCTTCCTCCACTCAGGGCCAGCCCTCACTGTGCTTTTGATTTGCATTTCCCTAATGATAGTGATATTGAGAATATTTTCACGTGTTTATTGGCCATAATTAGTATGTTATCTTTGGAGAAATGGTCATGCTATCATCTCTTCTCCATTTCTCCATCTCTGGGAACTTGGGCATGCCTGCACAGGTGCCCAGCATGTTTTCAAATGGCCGGGGTCAAGATTCGAACAATGGTCAGCCATGTGGGATCCAGCTCCCTCAACCACCAGGGCCAATTCATCGGCTATCTTTCTTAACATAGCAAACAGGAAATATTCTTTGTTCTCTTTACTGATAACAAGGTCCTATACTGAATGGTTGGTTTCTATTCAGAGAAACAGTCAATATCAAGTATGCTATTTTTACTTAATTTAGTTATTATAGTTTTAGGTTTTTGCCATTGGGTGCATGTGCTCGCTGGAGAGAGACAGAAGGAAACAGAGAGAGGGAAAGTGAGAAATCCCCCCCCCCACAAGAAGGATGATCATGCCATAATACCTTCTCCTCCCTTATCCTCCTGGGATTTTTGGGCACGCACACACATGGGCCCAGTTTGATTTTCAAGTTGCCAAGTCTGGGACTCAAACTGAATCAGCTATGTAGGATCCAGCACCTCACCGACCATGCTACCTACTGGCCCTTTTATTTCCTTTTTATTTCTACCCAGGAGTACAATTTCTGAATCATGTGATTAATTTATGTTTAAATTTTAAAGAATCTGCTTGTTTCCCAAAGTAGCTGATCATTTCACATTTCTACCAACAGTGTACGAGTATTCGTTTCTCTGTGTCTTTGCCAACACTTGATATCGTCTAGCTTTTGGATTATAATTGTGTGAGTGTGTAGTGGTAACTCATTTTAGCTTTAATTTTGATTTCTCTAGTGACAAAGATGCTAAGTATTTTTCCATGTGCTTTTTTTGCCATTTATATATCTTCTTCAGTAAAACGTTCACTCAAGTCTTTTGCCTATTTTAAAAATTTGGGTTGTCTTTTTACTCTTGAATTTAAGAGTTATTTACATATTCTGAATAAAAATTCCTTATCAGATTTGCAAATATTTTCTCTCAGTTTGTGACTTGTCTTTTTCTTTCTTTTTCTTTTTGGTAAGTATATCTTTGAATTTAATTAATTTATTAGTATTTATAGAAAGAGAAATCAAAAGATAGACTGGTAAGTTAAACACACAAGTTAACAATGGCTAACAACTTAAATATTGATGGTCTTTCTATTAAAGAATTTAAAAATGTATTGGCCTGTTATCAGAAATGTGCACAGTAAGAGCTATTCTTTAAAATTTGAATTTGTAACATCATAAATGTGCCATAGCCATGGACATAAAGCCAGAATGTGTGTTCTCCACTTCCAGGGTATAAAGTCAGATATACATTTCTACTGAGCAATCTCTCCATCATACTGAGTCTGTCCTGGTCCAATGTCCAGAACTATCAATCATACCCAGTAAGTAGTTGATAACCTGTAATTTTTTGGTCTTTGTTTATTGTTATGTTTAAATATTTTCATGCTAAAATATACACAACAAAATTTGCTATTTTAATCTTTTTGAGTCTTTTTATTTTCTTAATGGTATCTGTTAAAGGGTAAAACTTTCTCTGTTTTTTTGTTTGAGAGGTTTTTGCTATAGGGTGTGTGAGCTCGCCAGAAAGACAGAGAAAGGCAGAGTGACAGAAAATGTAAAATCACCCCCCAGGGGGGATGGCCACGCCGCAATCCCTTCTCCTCCATTCTCCTCTCAGGATCTTGGGCACGCACACACATGCGCCCAGCCTGAGTTTAAGCCACTGGGTCTGAGGACTCGTACTGCAGTTGACTACATGGGATTCCAGCGACATAGCCATTACGCTAACTGCTGGCCCCAAAGGGTAACACTTTCTAATCTTGATGAAGTTTATACATTTTTCTTTTATGGCTAATACTCCAGCTAAAAAAATCTTAGTTTAACCAAGCGTCAAAAATATTTCTCCTATATTTTCTTCTAAAAATGGTATAGTTTTAACTTTAGGAAAAAGCTCTGCTATGTTTTGAGTTAATTTTTGTATATGGCATGAGGTAATGGTTTGAATTTATCCTTCCCCTTGTGGATATGTAACTGTCCCAGAGAACCATTTGCTTAAAGGATGGCTTGTGTATTGTAGACTGCTTTTGTTACAGTCCTGCCTTTAAAGAAAAGGTGAAGTAGGTAGGGCACAGAGACATAATTTATGAACGATGATGAAGACACTCTTCTGTGTTGAAGTTCTAAATACTTAAGTGAGAGAACAAGTATCTAGCTGATATCTTAAAGAAGAACTTGAATCACAATTTTATTTTTTTTCCTTCATCTACTCTGTTCCCTCTCAACCCTGAAATGAACATCTGCTTCTTTCCTGTGAGAGGAAGTGAAAGATTTAGGTCAGGCATAAAAACAAACTATCTTTACTGTGCTGTTTCCTTTTAAGAAAAAACCCACCCTGCTGGGTCAATTTAATACTAAATTACCCTATATTAATAGTTGTATTGCAGTTTTTGGAAGTTTGCTTTCCCCAGGAAGCAGAACTATTGTTGCACGGTCTAGGTGTTACAAAATCAATCTAGCTGTCCCATCTGAAGGATGCTAATAGGAGTCAAGAAAGACCATCCCTCAAGTGCCACAGGATTTTCCCTTACATTTGCTTTACTAGTGAAAAATGTATGCAGGAAGTATCTCAAAAGACTATCACAAGAGCTGGGAATCCTCCCCATTTGGGCCTTACATGTCTCTATGGTGCTGGGTAGAGATAACTCCAAATAAAAATAGGTTTAGTTGACTAATACAAGGTAGCAAGACCAACATCCTTGGGACAGTGTGTCTCTAGGAAAATGTTATTCTTTCTCTTTCTTAAGTTTTTACAAAAAAACAGGATAGGATCAACCGTAGTGACACAAGTGGTAGGACACTGCTCCATGATGCTGGAGTCATATGGAAAGGCCTGGGTTTAAATCCCAGGTCAGTCTAAACAGGCCAATGCACTTGTAATCCTGGTTGACCACAAGGCTGGAGGGAGGATCACCACGTGACTAGACCCTGTCAGAGCTTCTTCCCTTCCCCCCACTTTATTTCTCATGAAAGAAACTTAAAAAACAAAACAAGACAGAATGACTACATCTTCCTCTATGGAAACTTACTGGGTTCCTCTGTTTTATGGTGCTGACCCAGCAGCTGTAACTGGGGTACTCGTCTACTCTGGCTTTGTCAAAGATCCCCCACAATCAAGGCTGTGGCATAAAAAGAAGAATAATAATAAATGAAATAATAGCTGATATGTATATATTCTATTTTACATATATTAGTTCATTTAACTGTGCCTTGGGTGCATATATTAAAACATATTTTGGAGTAAGTGGGGATGCAGAAACAATCGGGGTGGTATCTGGAGTATGGGAAACTCTCTCCTAAAAGAGCTTTGAGGCCAGAATGAAAGGCTTGAAATAATATTTGAGGGATCAAGATGAACACCAGGATATGGTCCTTTTTGGGATATGTGTATGTGTGTGTGTTTACTTTTTTTTTGGCTCTAAATATAGCTAAGGAAAAAAGAAGAGGGACAGACATTGGTCTTCATCTCTTTGCTTTAGTTGGAAATGGTCTTTTTTAAAAAAGATATTTTTGTTACAGGGCATGTGCACTTGCCAGAGAGGCAGAGACAGAGAGACAGAGATAGAGAGACAGAAAGAGAGACATATTCCCCCAAGAGGGATGGCAGCAGGATGGTCTTGCCATAATCCCTTCTCCTCCATTCTCCTCTCAGGATTTTGGGCACACACAGGCATGAGTTTCAAGCCATGGGTCCAGGACTCACACTGTGGTCGGCCATGTGGGAGTCCAGCGACGTAACTATTATGCCATCTGCTGATCCTGGAAAAGCTCTTTAAAAAAATTTCTTTCTTTCTTTCTTTCATGGATGTGTATGTGTGCATGCATGTGCTAGAGAGATAGAGAGACACAGACAAGATCCTCAAGAAGGTCTTGACACTATGATCTACCATCAGCCTTTGGCCAGTCCTGAATCATGGACAAGCCTGTGTCTGGCACACTCAGGTAGGTCCTCAGACTTGAACTGGCAACAGTTCCCTGTGGAAATGCTTTGTAGAACCTCGTGTTTACTGTAGTTGGATACTGGTAAGATTTATTAATTAAATATAAAGATTAAACTTTTTTTTAGAGAGAGGTTGTTGCTATAGGGCACGTGCGCTCACCAGAAAGACAGAGACAGAGAGATAGAAAGGAAGAAATCACCCCCCAGGGGGGATGGCCACACCGCAATCCCTTCTCCTCCATTCTCCTCTCAGGATCTTGGGCACATGCACACATGTGCTCGGCATGAGTTTAAGCCACCAGGTCCAGGACTTGAACCACAGTTGGCTACATGGGAGTTCAGAGACATAGCCGTTATGCTAAATGCTGGTTGATATCTTTTCTTAAGAGCCTCCAGAATCCCTATCTTCCCCTGTCTCATTCACTCAACTAAGTGCTTACTTTCCTTGGTATGCTACTGGGCCACTCCCTGGCTACCCAGGTTTGCACTCAGCAGGCTGGGTCCCCTTGAAATACACATGCTTTCCTGCTGTGTATTTCAACGTGGTAGCCATTGAAAGGGAATAGTCCTCTAAAATTCCAACTCACTGCTGGTCAGAAACAGAAATTCCATTACACTTACCATTTTGATTAGCATTCGAAGATTCTGGCTTCTTCTGGCACTGCAAGCTCCTCACTTGGTCCCTTCCCTATTGGCTACGCTCCCACCGGGCTGCCCATGTCTACCATTACCAACGTTCAGCTGTTGGAAGGAAGATGGCCCCAGTGGACAGTAAAGGCTTTGATGAATACATGAAGGAGCTAGGTGTGGGACTACCTCTGTGAAAACTGGGTGCAATAGCCAAACCAGATTATATGTGTGGTAGGAATAACCTCACTGTAAAAACTGCGAGCACTTTAAGAACAACAGTTTTCGAGCAGTAGTTAGACTGAGCAGGGTCTGGTCGACCAGGATGGGCCTAGAGCAGGAGCCGGGCTGGATGACGGTTGCATTGGCTCCAGCCCTGGGCCTGGGAAGGGTGCCTCTGGAACCTGTCATGCTGCTGCTGAGCAGTCCTGTGGTGCTATTTGAGAAGCACCCAGGCAGACCATTTATCCTCGCACACTGCTCCAAAACCACAGCAGAGTCCCTTCATTTTAGCCAGCTGCAACATGGGAACGGACAGAACGTGTACATGGAGAAGGAAGTATCTTCTTTACCAATGTGGAGCTATCGAAGTCTGTAAACTCCATTACGGCTTTGGCTTGGAAATGAAAATTTTGAGGTAAAAGTTACAATCAAAAAGCAAATAAACAAAATGGAAGAGCTTCAAAAGAACCTGTTAAGGACAAGTTCATGTGTATAGAAAATTTACCCAACATGAGCTACACCTCAGACCAGTCCAGTTGAGGACACTATACACGTCATCGTCAACAGTCTCTACCACAGCGTGTGGACAGTTGGTGTATGTTAGTCGGTATATGTTAGGTGGAGACATACGGTGTCCAGAAATAGCATTTTTAAGAAAGAAAAGAGAGTCTCCAGATTAAAAAAAATTTTTCATTTAAAATGTTTTCAAAGCCTGAGGATGAAAAGGAACAATTCAAGAAACTTACTGAGTTAAAACAATCTCTGGAATATAATTTGGATCAAGAAATAAAGAAAAATAGTGAATTATAGAAAGAGATACCTGGATTTAAAAAACTCTTAGAGGGACCAGCAGCTAGTGTAATGGCTATGTCATTGGACTCCCATGTAGTCGACCTCGGTTCGAGTCCCGGACCTGGTGGCTTAAACACACCGGACATGTGTGCATGCGTGCCCAAGATCCCAAGAGGAGAATGGAGGAGAAGGGATTGCGGCGTGGCCATCCCCCCTGGGGGGTGATTTCTCGTTTTCTGTCTCTCTTTCTCTCTCTCTCTTTCTGGTGAGTGCACACACCCGGGGGAGCACCCCCCTAAAAAAAAAAATTCAAAAAAAAAAAAAAAAAAAAAAAAAGAAGAAAGAAAAAAGAAAAAAAAAACTCTTGGAAAGACGAGAAAGAAATTAAATGAGTATGAAATGTAGAAATTTGCTTCCAAGGAGATTTAAAACCCAGTCAATTTGAATGGATATTCAAGTTAATGTGTAAAAACATGATTGATGATCTTACAGCCAAAGTGGAAACTGCATCCTCAGAACATGTATGAAGATGCAAAGAATCACATTCTTCAGCAGGAAAACAGCAGGAGTTGTTATCTATGGAAACAATACAGAAGAAATGTGTAAAACTAGAGAAGGATGGACTGAAGTTGGGACACGAAATCGTAAACCTCAAATGTCATATGGAAATACACATGGTAGAACATGTTCAAGTAGAACAGTAAACACAGGAGGTTGAAGGAAGAGCAAGACAGGATATAGCAGAAAAATTACAAGAAGTCAATCTATTATAGGCACAAGCAGCAGCAAAAGAAAACTTAAAACAATTCCAAGAGAAAAACTGCTTCAGAAATAAGTCAGCTGGAACTTAGAATTAACGACCTAGAGTCTGAACCTCAAAATACGAGCCTCTCAAGATAATAATGAAATACAATTGGAAAAATATAAGCAACTCTATCTAGTAGAAGTAGGATTTTGAAAATCATTATCAAATAAACTGAATGAGACTAGTGAGAAGTTAGCAGCAGTCAGGGCTAAACTTCTTGTGGAGAAACAGCAAAATAACTGTTTTACTAGAAGAGCAGTCCTAGAGTCACCTCCTGTTGGAAATCCTGATCACAGCTTAGTGCACAGCAGAGATCTCATTTCAAGAGAAACCTCAGTGTTTCCTACCTCAATCTTATGGCCTTCAGATAACAGCATGGAGAACTGGAATTGTTTAGAAATATAATAGAGAACTAAGTGAAGTAGCTACTGAATTTGCATCTTTATCGTCGAGCTTCTCCTCAAAGATCTGATGACTGAAACTGAACTCAAGGTCTACTTTTGAGACCATCATACGAATATGGAAAGCTCTTAAAGAAAAATGATATGATCTGATAGTTAAAATTTTATTAACTGGACTGTTTATATAACCTTTGAATTATTTTCCATTAAATGCATGGCAAGAGCAGTTGTATATTAAGGACTTTTTTTTTTTTTTTTTTTAGATCAAAAAACAGCAACAACAACAGCACTGTTTTCATGTACCCTGGGAGAAAAGTTTGAAGAAACTACAGCTGTTGGCAGAAAAATTCAGACTGTGTGTCTTTAAGAATGGTGCAGGGACCAGCATTTAGCATAATGACTATGTCGCTGGACTCCCATGTACTTGGCCGTGGTTTGCGTCCCGGATCCAGTAGCTTAAACTTATGCCGGCCGTGTGTGCATGCGTGCCCAAGATCCCGAGAGAAGAATGGAGGAAAAGGGATTGCGGCGTGGCCATCCCCCTGGGGGGTGATTTCTTGTTTTCTGTCTCTCTATCTTTTTCTGCCTTTCTGGCGAGCGCACGTGCCCTATAGCAAAAACCTCTCAAAAAAAGAGAAAAGGAATGGCGCATTGGGGGACTGGCAGGTGGTGTAATGGTTAAGGGCGCGGACTCCCCACATGGCCAACCATGGTTTGAGGCCTGAACCTGATGGCTTGCTTTCTCATGTAGTCAGTCTGTCTGTTTGTCTCTCACTCTGTCCCTCTCTGGTCAAATTAAAATAAATAAAGTTAAATAAAAATAATTCTTAAAAAACCATACTTACATATTTAAAAAAGAATGGTGCATTGGTTCAACATCAGGAACAGGATGGGAAACAAAGCACAATAACAAGAAAATTGCAAGATGGAAAATCAGTGGTGGAGTGTATCATGAATAATGTCACCTGTACTCGAGTCTATGAAAAAGTAGAATAAAAATTCCATCATCACTTCAGACAGGAATTAGCTACGAGAATGAAAATCTCAGTTCAATGAGCAAATCTCCATGTTAGTTTTTTTTTTTTTCTTATTGTGTTCAATTACCTTTATCACACACATTTTATCACAACTGTTTCCAGTGTTGATTTAATTAGGATCATCCCTTTGGTTAGTAAATAGATGTGTTTGTGCTAATTAAAGAAAAATGATTCTGGCTTCTTCTGAACTGTTACCCAGTTATTTAGTTTTTAGTAAGAAATTCAGGAATAGGTTTTCTGGAGAAAAGAAAAAGGGAGGATAGATATTGCTAGTACAGAATGTGTGAAGTAGAGGGACTGGGGAAGAGAGGAAACATTTGAGAACCTTTGTTTACCTTAAAACTTGGCTGAGACTCTTGCTCTGACATCAGGGCTAATGGAGATTTGGGAGGGTTCTTCACTGCTCCCAAAGTCATATGAGCATTGTGACAGCAGCCTTCTACGAACCATTACCCACCTTTGTTATCTATCACAGGGGGATGACTCAAATGGTGAGACTTTTCAGACAGACATGGGCCATGTTATTGTAAAGTGGTTTGAAGGACAACCATTAAAAACCTAATGTCATGATTTGTAGACTGAGCGGTTGGGTCAATATTCCACTTGTGACATGTATCAGCTATGTGATTCGTGGTGTGCACTCAGCTACTCTGATCCTTAGCTTTTCATGAGCAAATCTCACTCACATTTGTGAAATAAGTGATTCTGGATAGTTGGTGCCTGATGATATCAGGGAAGATATGCCTCAGGTGGCTTTTTTCTCTCATGCTTGGAAACAAGTCCTGCCAAGGTGGGCTTTACAGTTTTTCTCATCTTGATCAAAATTTAGACAGGCTTCATCTTTATTATAGGCTTCTGACTTCTCTTTTCTTAGAGCATTTGCTTTACAAAGATTGCAATCTTAAGTTATTTTGCTGTCCCTTGGTAAGTAAATATTCTCCTAGACTCATGACCATTTTAAAAACAAGGTAAATCTTACAAAAGGACCTTGGATCCATGTGATTTAAATGTAATTAGTCTTCAAGAAAGATAGGGCCCATATCTCCCAGTCTCTTTGAGAAGGTAGAAGCTGAACTTTAAACCCAGAGAGCCTAATCACAATGGACCAATCTCCTCGCTAATGGCGTCCTATACTTTTTCACTACCTCATCCCAGTGGTTACAAACTCTCCTGCCTTCTGTTTTAAGAAAAGTGAGTTCAATCTCTTCTCCTATAACAGTAGACTTGACCCTTATTGCAATAATCTTGAATAAGTCTTTCTTGCATGTTTAACTCTGTCTAGTCCAGTTTTTCTTTGCGATATAGAAGTGTGCACAGTGGTTTACCTAAACTGATTCTTAGTGAGTTTGAAAAGCCATTAACCCATAACACCAGATAAACTTGATCATAGTCCACTGTTATTTGGACTCATTATTGGGGTTCTAGCACAAACTGTTTCACATACTATTAATTACCATTAGGTCCAAAACCCAAATCAGAGTGTTGTCATCTTTCTTTGCCATGAGATATACAAAGTATCCCAAATACAAATACACACATACACTCTCTCTCACACATATAATTACTTAAAACTATTTTTTGTAGGCCTACTATACAAAGCACTGTGTATTCTGTACATAGTACTTCATAAACATTTCCTGATTTAATCCTTTCAGCACCTTTATGAGTTAGGTATCATTATTTATTTCATAGATATGGGAGCTGAGACTCAGAGAAAGTAAGCAACTGGTATGTGTCAGAAATGTGATACTAACCCAATCACTCAGTCTACAAATCATGACATTAGGCTTTTAATAGTTGTCCTTTACGAATTCACAGAGCTATGTCATTAGGATCTGACTCCAGGGAAGCCTGTATTTCCAAAGGAGAGCTCAGTCAGGTTTTGCCTTCATTCGACCTCCCGGAGGCATCATAGAGGATTTTACTCTTTTTTTGGGGGAGGACGTCATCTCAAAGTACACCTTTCACCCTTTCCCTGACTACTGTTTCCTTTTTGTCTGCCTCCTGTAGTTATGCTTTGCCTGTCCTAGTCTCTTAGAGCAGCCATTCCGAAATCAGTTTCAGGTTGCTCTGACATGCACAGCTGAGAAGTACACATATTGTATTTCCTAGTGGACCTTGAAGATGACAGTAGATTCCTCTGTGACTCATGCATAGGAGGAGATTCCAATAGTTTCTTAACCATCTGCCTTTCAGCAGCACTTGGGTGATAAATACAACTCAAACAACGTACTATTATGTCACCAGCTTACAACTGATGACATCACAAACACACTAATAGCAAGACTATCGGGAAGTAGACAGAGCAATGGTTTCAACTTATTTCAAAATATGGCACCAGTTCACAACTGGTGACATCACAAACACAGTAATAACAAGAGCATCAGGAAATAGACAGCAATGGTTTCAACTTGTTTCAAAATATTGGCACTGCCACAGATGTCAACCTCGGTTAAAACCTAAATCTATGATGCTTTCAAGTTTTTTTCTCTGAGACAGATGAGACCTGTTCACTGCTGACTAACTTCAATACCTTTTATGTCAGTGTCTACTTAAAAATATCACAAACAAAATTTCAGAACCATCGCATGGCCAGAAAGACAGAGAGAGACAGAGAGACAGAAAGTGAGAAATCACCCCTCAGGGGGGATGGCCACACTGCAATCCCTTCTCTTCCATTCTCCTCTCTGGATCTTGGGCACACACGCACACGTGCCCGGCGTGAATTTTAAGCCATTGGGTGATTTCTCGCTTTCTGTCTCTTGGGAGGGGGTGGGATTTCTCGCTTCTGTCTCTCTGTCTCTCTCTGTCTGTCTGGTAAGCGCACACGCCCTATAGCAAAAAACTCTCCAAAAAAAAAAGACTTGACCCATAATGAAATACTTCTCAGGCTAAACCAGTTGATAATACTATACACATCATCAACAACAGGCAATAAGCCATATCTGTGTCCCACTAATGTCATGCTTCTCTATTTGTTCTCTTGCTATCTTTCTCTATCCTCTTCTCTTCACCCCCCCATTCCACACTGTCTTATTCTCTTTAAGTACTTTCGCTGCTTTTATATCCTCCAATATTTTGCTCTCTATCACAGATTGCAGATAGTCAGTATGTATTAAGTGGATACATACAATATCTCTCTTTCATTGCCTGGCTTACTTCACTCAGCAATAGATCCCCCATATCTGACCACTTTCTATCAAATGCCAGGGTCTTGTTATTTTTTATGGCTGAGTAGTATTCCATAGAGTATATAT
>NW_006159564.1:2748327-2749281 GCF_000334495.1 Tupaia belangeri chinensis
GTGGTACTGCTGAATCAAATGGTAGCTCTATTTGTACATCTTTGAGGAACCACCATATTGTTCTCCACAGTGGCTGAACGAGTTTACATTCCCACCAACAGTGTAGGAGGGTTCCCTTTTCACCACATCCCCGCCAACACTTATCACTTTTATATTCTTAATTTTTGCCATTCTGACAGGGGTTAGGTGGAATCTCATTGTGGTTTTTATCTGCATCTCCCTTATGATGAGGGATGTTGAGCATTTCCTCATATGCTTTTTGGCTGTTTCTTTGTCTTCCTTAGAGAGATTTTTGTTCAGCTCATTTTCTCATCTTTTAATTGGGTTAATCATTTTTTTTGCATAAGCACTTGAGTTCCCTGTGTATTATGATCATCAGTCCTTTGTCTGAGGCATATTTGACAAAAATATTTTCCCATTCTGAGGATTGTTGATTCACGCGTGTTACTGTGTCTTTCGCTGTGCAGAAACTTCTCAGTCTGATATAGTTCCACTTGTCTATGTTTGGGATTATTGCCTGTGCTTTGGGAGTCTTATTTAAGAAGTCTTTGCCTACTCCAATGCCTTCCAGAGTTTCCCCAGCATTTTCCGCCAGTAGTTTTATTATTTGAGGTCTTAGGTTCAGATCTTTGATCCATTTTGAGTTGATTTTTGTTAATGGTGAAAGATGGGTGTTCAGTTTCATCTTTCTGCAGGTGGATACCCAGTTTTTCCAGCACCATTTACTAAAGAGGTTTTCCTTTTCCCAATGGATTGACTGATATCCTTTGTCAAAAATCAGTTGGCTGGAGGGACAAAGTGGAGTTTGGTTTGTGTTCACTGGGGAGAGTTTTGTTACCAGGAGACCAGAACCTGAACAGGGAAGAACGGTCTCTATCCATGCAGGAGAGTCGAGGCCTTCCTTTAGAAGAGGATCCCTCATGGCTCCTGCAAACTAGTCATTTTAGGGGACAG
>NW_006159564.1:2751100-2752207 GCF_000334495.1 Tupaia belangeri chinensis
ATGACCACAGTAAGATATATAGCCCCAGCTAGGTGCTACTTTATAGGATGCCTAAAGTTAGACTTGTGTTCATGGAAATGTATATATCACCTGTGTTTGCTATGAAAATATTTAGATTAATTAAGATCTTTAGTAATTCAATAAAAAATGGGAGGGGAAACAGTATAAAAAGTAAACATAGATACCAGAGACAGTGTGGAAGAGAATGGGAGATGGCAGAGGGTAAGAAATAGGGAATAAAGGATAGGGGAAAAAAAGCAAAACATACAGGAAACAAGAAAAAAAATTATCTATAATTCCATCATGCTTATCATCTGGGTATAAAAGTCAGATTCAAAGTTTGAGTCACCCAGTTTTTTGCTCTCTACCATAGAGTGAGGATAGTCGGTATATATTGAGTGGATACATACAATATCTTTCTTTAATAGCCTGGCTTACTTCACTCATGATGACATATATAGTATTCTCAACTGGATTGGTCTGAGAAGTATTTCATGATGGGCAAAGTATTTTTACAAGCAAAATGAGAAATAGCAATTGACTGTTTTAAAAAATAATTAGAATAATAAAAATAATGACTGGGGAAAACATAGAAAAGATATTGAATGTTGAAGTGGGGAGATTAATGTCTCTGTACTGACTGACATGCATGGCATTCCCTTTTGAAAAAACAATGTAATACATTGTAAAGTTATATGTAATCCAATGTAATATAAAGATGATTATGATGATAATAAAAAATAAATAAATTAAAAAAAAAAGTTTGAGGCACCCATAAATAACCTTCATGATGACACAACTTTCATTTCATGACTAATGTGGTCCAGTATGAGATCTAAAATCAACACTGTCTTACCCAGCACTAAACCGCAAGGTGTCCGTTGGAAACCATTTCAGAGTTGAGCCTAATAGAATGAGCATGGCCAGATAACAGCTTACACAAAATAGGGTAGTAATAGTGTTTATAAAGTAAATATATCAAAACAATGAGTATGTGAATTAAGAAAAAAAAATCAGTTGGCTGTAAGCTTTGGGGGTTATTTCTGGGGTCTCTATTCTATTCCATTGGTCCACATGTCTGTTTTTGTGCCAATACCATGCTTTTTT
>NW_006159564.1:2755759-2794502 GCF_000334495.1 Tupaia belangeri chinensis
GGTCAACCTGGCTATAATGTGTCTTGGAGAAGATCTTCTTGGATTGATTCTATTTGGAGTCCTTTGTATTTCCTGGGACTGGATCTTTGAATGCCTCTCTAGGTTTGGAAAGTTTTCTTGCAGGATTTCATGGAATAGATTATCAATGCCCTTGTGGGTCTCTTCACCTTCTGGAATGCCAAATACCCG
This sequence comes from Tupaia belangeri chinensis, assembly GCF_000334495.1. NCBI lineage: Eukaryota > Metazoa > Chordata > Mammalia > Scandentia > Tupaiidae > Tupaia > Tupaia belangeri. The sequence goes on from NW_006159564.1 coordinate 2,755,949, forward strand.
GATATTTGGATATTTGATGGTATCCAGTACTTCTCACATATCATTCTCAAATTTTTGGGCCATTTTTTCAGTCTTCATGGTGGATTTTTCTAGGCCAGATGAATAATCTTTATTATATGTTGTTGGATACGATTTGCAGGTATCTTGTGAGAATTTTTGCATCTATATTCATCAATGATATTGGTCTGTAGTTTTCTTTTTTTTTGTCATGTCCTTATCTGTTTTGGGGATGAGGATGATGGAGGCTTTATAAAATGAATTTGGAAGGCTTCCTTCCTTTTGAATCTTTAGAAATAATTTTAGTGGGATAGGGGTTAACTCTTCCTTAAAAGTTTTGTAGAATTCAGAAGTGAAGCCATCTGGACCTGGGCTTTTCTTTGTCGGGAGGTTATTTATTACTGATTCGATCCGATGGCTTGTTATGGGTCTATTCAGGTTCTCTATACCCTCCTGATTCAATCTTGGTAGATTATATGCATCCAGGAATTTGTTCATCTCTTCCAAGTTATCTTGTTTGTTGGCATATAGTCGCTCATAGTATCCTCTAATGCTATTTTGTATTTCTACTATGTCTGTTGTATAGGGGACTAATCCTGAGCCTAGGAAATCAGAAAATATATCTGAGGTGATTTAGTTGGTTCTGCATTTTTGACAGGCTTGCTGACCTCTAAAAGTGCCATTGAGACAAGCTCTGCCTGGCCTCAGCCACATCATGTCTATCACTCATTGTGTACAGTAGTTAACCTCTGTAAGGTGCGTTCTCATCTGTAAAAGAGGAAAATAGGTTGTTGTGAGTATTAAGTGAAATAGTCCATCTAAGGTGTTTAATACAGTTCCTGTTGTGTAAGAACTGTTCAGGAAATGCTAAGTCTTTGTCGAGGTAGAATAAAGCAGTGGTCAAGAGAAGAACAAGCCCTGGTCAGCTATGTCACCACTCCGGTAGCCTTTTCTCCTTCTTGCTTGTAAGATGGAATCACTGACAATACCTGAGCTTGAAAATGAACTAGCATTATCTTTTCATCGTTGTAAGGTAATCATGAAATTACCAAATGAAAGAAGGCCATCAATGAAGAAGTCTTTTCTAATAAAGACTTTTTTTTTTTTAAATTTTAAAAGACTTTTTGAGTAGCAGTTATTTACAATTAACAAAGCTACACACACTTTCACCATTATGATGGCAAAACCAAAATCCAAACAAAACTCCTTCCCGTAGAAGATGTAATCGTGAAATGACAAAATACAGTGGCAAAAATATAGATGGCCACAACTTGCTGTGAATCCCAAAGTAACGAAAAGGGACGGTTCGGAACGTCCTCGTCACAAGAAATGACAAATGGCTGAAATGGTGGCCGTGGTAATTTATCATCACACACCATATTCCTGCACTTAAACACCACATGGTACCCCCACAAAAATGCAGTGATTATTGCATGTTAACCAAAAAATGTATTCCCTGTTCATCTCCCCTCCCCCCAAATAATGTAACGTCGGATACATTTGGAATCTCTTACCACTCAACCTTTCATAGCCCTCAGAGCTAACGCTGTGAGCCAGTTACCGGTAGAAAGATGAAAAAAGAGGAAAAGAAAGCCTGAATGTATGTTATACTGCTATTTGTGGCGAAGTCAACAACTTTTTACCCAGCGTTCAGTGTATATAGCATGATTAAGATAATTCGTAAAGATATACATGAAATAAACTAATAATTACTGCTGTTATATTACAAAATTAAATGTTTATTTTAGAAAAATTAGATAGCAGAGATAAAAACACAAATCTCAACCTTTTAATGCACTTTCAGTTGTTATATAGAGTATATCTAAATATGTATTTGTAGTTCTATCATAATTCTTGTTAGCTTCTAAATCCCTAAGAAACTAGTAAGTCAATTTTGTTTTACTGGTTCTTAACAGAAGACCTGTTGTGTAGGATGAGGAAACTAGCAGTTCAAAATTACTGTTTCAGGGAGGTTATATCACTGGACTCCCACGTAGTTGACTGTGGTTTGAGTCCTGGACCCGGTGGCTTAGAACTCATGCTGGGTGCAAGTGTGTGTGTGTGTGGCCAAAATCCTGAGAGGAGAGTGGAGGAGAAGGGATTGCAGTGTCGCCGTACCCCTGGGGGCTGATTTCTCGCTTTCTGTCTCTTTTTCTCTCAGGCGAGTACATGCACCCTATAGTATAAGTCTCTCTAAAAACCAAACAAAACAAAATGAAACAACAAAATTACTGTTTGGTTCTTGATTTCCCGCAGGATAAGACCTTGCTACTCAAAGTATGGTCTGGGGTCAAAAGGTGGCATAGTAGTTAAGGTGCTGGACTCCCACATGACCCAACATGGTTTGAGTCCTGGAACCAGAAGTTCGAAAATCATTCTGGGCGTGTGTATGTGCATGCCCAAGACCTTGAAAGGAGACTGGAGGAGAAGGGACTGCAGCGTGGCCACCCTCCTTGGGGAGGGCCGTGCTTTCTCACTTTGTCTCCCTCTGTCTCCAGCAAGCACATGTACCCTATGGCAAAAACCTTAATAAAAAAAAAAAAAAAAGAAAGAAAAAACAAAGTATGGTCTGGGAATCATAATATCAGTAGCAACTAGGAGCGTATTAGAAAAAAAGAATCTTGGGCTCTTCCCAGACCTTGTGAATCCCAAACTACATTTAATATGATTCTCAGTGATTTATATGTGCATTGAGGTTTGAGGAAGACTACTGGTTTTTGCAGGAACAACTTGACAAAGTATGTTCTCTCTTGAAGGCCTGATTAGTCTCTACCTCCAGCACAATGTCGTCTCCTAACAGACATCAGCTGCTTCCTGGGCTCTCACTGCCACAAAAGCACAGTTGAAACAAGACTGATTATAGAGAGCCCCCAAACAGCTGGAAACAGGGAACTGGCTCTCCCAGACAGCAGGTGAAAGACACAAAAGGAGTCTGGGAAAGACTGAAGTGACAATGAAACTATGTAACTCTGAAGTATCAATTTTATTTCTCAAAATTCTCTTCCTGACATTACTGTAGAATTAATGAGAAAAAAAAACATTGAATCAATTGACAAATCTAGTAATAAAATTTACTGATAGCATTTTCATTATCAGAGCTTTTGGTGCAAGGATCTGCTGACTCAGAATTAGAGACTGACTTAAAAAAAAAAAAAAAAGTACAGAAAAACTCCAAAAAACATGTCCTGTAGCTTTTAAGATGGGAACACACAGGTGTTTTCTCACTTTCATATCCTTTATTTACTGGAATATAAATGTATCTACAAAGCAGGGTTGTGGCAATTTCCTGGTGAGTATGACTATTAAAAATAGCCTACTTTTGGCAGCATTATATGATTCACAAAGTATCATGGCAGTGCTTCTCAAACTTCTGTGTGCATCTAAATTACCTGGGTGTTTTATTTATTTATTTATTTATGGGAAGGTTTTTGCTATAGGGCACGTGCATTCGCTAGAAAGACAGAGACAAAGAGACAGAAAGCGAGAAATAACCCCCCAGGGAGGATGGCCTTACCGCAATTCCTTCTCCTCCTCTCTCCTCTTGGGATCTTGGGCACGTACACACGCCTGGCATGAGTTTAAGCCACTGGGCCTGGGACTCAAACCACAGTCGACTACATGGGAGTTCAGCAACATAGCCATTACGCTAATCATGGTCCCTTTATTTTTTTAAGAGAGATTTTTTTTTTTTTTTTTTACTATAGGGTATGTGCGTTCACTGGAGAGACAGAGTGAGACCGAGAGACAGAAAGCAAGAAATCACACTCACCAGGGGAAATAGTCATGCCACGATCTCTTCTTTTCCATTCTCCTCTTTGATTTTGGGCACACACACACACACACACACACACATGCCTGGTGTGTTTTAAGCTGCTGGGTTCAGGACTTGAGCCATAGTCAACTATGTGGGAGTCCAGTGATATAACCATTATGCCATCTGCGGTCCCACTTAGGTCTGTGTTTAAAATGAGAGTGCTGTTATAGTTGGTCCAGGGTGGGGGCCTACAAATTCCCAATGGTGCTAATATTGCTGGTCCACAAACTACACTTTTTTTTTCTTTCATTTATTTATTTTTACATTTCACAAACTACACTTTGAATATCAGGTATTATTTAATATTTATAATAATCTCCTTTAAGAATGGGTGCTGTTCAAAAAGGAATGCCCCACGAATGTTACCATGGCAAAACTGGAAGAGTCTACAATGTTACCCAACATGCTGTTGGCATTGTTGTGAACAAACGAGTTAAGGGCAAGATTTTTGCCAAGAGAATCAGTGTGTGTATGGAGCATATTAAGCATTCTAAGAGCAGAGACAGCTTCCTAAAACATGTGAAGGAAAATGACCAGGAGAAGAAAGAAGCCAAAGAGAAAGTTACCCGGGTTCAACTAAAGCGCCAGCCTGCTCCACCCAGAGAAGCACACTTTGCGAGAACCAATGGAAAGGAGCCTGAGCTAAAGGAACCTATTCCCTATGAATTCATGACTTGATGGATGTTAAAAATAAACTAATCTGTGGTCTATAAACATGTTTGCCTTAATTGAGTAGAATTATATTCCCTCCCTAAAGCTAATTTTTATTGGGCTCTAATTCATTTTGTAGTATCTTTATGCAAATTTAGTATTTTTTCACCTGAAAGATGTTAGGTGGTTTGGTTTATATAACAAATAAAACTCAGTTGGTTAGGAAAAAAAAAAAGGCTCACAGAAACGAAAGGTAGGTAGAGCACATTTCTTTCCCTTCAGACTACTGGCTCTGAAGGGTAAGAATTTGGTTGTTTTTGTTGATGCTGTATCCCAAGTGCCCTTAAAGATAGGCATTCAGCATTTTTTCGTTGGATGAATGAAATACTGCATTTTAATTTTATGGAGGAATTTAAATGCTTTAACTAAAGTTACATTCTAATAATGGCAAAGTTGGTGTCTGAACCTTAGAAACTACATGTGGTCCCTGATTTACAATGGTTTGAGTTATGAGTTTTAGACTTCATCAGGGGTTTATCTGGAAGTAACCCCATGTGTAAGTCTAGGAGCGCCTTATGACTTATGATGAGGTAAGTGTTTCTACTGCCTGAATATGGCTCTTGTACCATCATAAAGTCCACACATTGTAAGCAGAACCATTGTAAATTGGACCATCTGCAACTTGCCAGCATTAAATGCATTGTTGACTTATGATACTTTTAATTTACAATGCATTTACCAAGAGGCGGTGCCATTGGAAGTTGAAAATTATCTGAATTTAAATCTGAGAATTTGGGCCTAAATGAGTCATTTTAGTGATTGACTTCAAAAACCATTTTTTGAATGTAATACATTGTAAAGTTATATGTGATTCAATGCGATATAAACAAGATTATGATGATAATAAATAAAACACTAAAAACCATTTTTTTGGAGGAATCTTGAAGGAATCCTCTTAATTGCAGATAACAGAAAAATGGGTAAAAATGAGCAAATGATAAGTGCATTGTTGATGAATTTATATAAAGAGAATATACTTACTAAACCATTTTAAAAAGATTTTCTGCTATAGGGTATGTGTGCTCACTGGAGAGAGCTGGAGAGAAACAGCAGCAGAAAAAGTGAGAACTCGACCCCCAGCACCTTAACCATCATGCCATTTGCTGGCCCATTTATACGTATTTCTATGGGATAGGAATGGAATAGATTTTGGGTATATTCAGTTATTGTTAATTTTGCCAAGCAATTTTTTTTTCCTTCCTGGCTTTACTAATCTGTAATCGATAAGAATAATATATTTTAAGGTGTACAACATGATATTCTTACACACACACACACCTTGTGACATGATTACCACAATCAAGTTAATTAAAACAATCCATCACCTCAAATAGTTAACTTTTTTTGTGTGTGCAATGAGAATGGTTAAGGTTTATTCTTTCAGCAAATTCCAAATACACATTTTTATTAATTAGTTACCATGTTGTATATTAGGTCCTCATAACTTATTCGTCTTGTAACTGAAAGTTTGTGCTCTGACCAACATCTTGCCATTTCCCCATCTATCAACCCCTAGGTCCACTCTTCTCTGTTACTATGTGTTTGATTTTTTTTAAACTAGAGGGCATAATGCTCACCAGAAAGAGACAGAGAGACAGAGAATGTGGGAGAGGAGAAAGCACCCCCCAAAGGAGAATGGTCACTCCACAATCCTTTCTCTTCTCTCTCTCTCCTTTCAGGATTTTGGGCACAAATGCACATAACGCTCAACATGTTTCTCATGCCCCAGGTTCAGGACTCAAACCATGCAGCTGTGCAGGATCCGGCTCCTTTAATCTCCAGGCCACAGAAGTAGCCCAGAGTTTGATTAGCTTTTCAGTGTCCACATATGAAATCTTGAGATACTGGCCTTTCTGTGTCTTCCTTATGTCACTTAACATAATGGCCTCTAGCTTCATCCGTGTGGTCACAATCGAAGGATCTTCTTTTTCAAAGGCTGAAAATATTCCTGCGTTTGTATTTGTGTATGTGTGTATGTGTATGCATGCATTTCACCACATTTTATCCATTCCTCATGGGTGGACACTTAGGTTGTTTCCGCATGTTGGCTGCTGTGAATAATGTTGCAAAGAACATGGGTGTGCAAGTATCTATTTCAAGAAAATTATTTTGTTTCCTTTGGATATGTACCCAGAAGTAGAATAGCTGGGTCATATAGTAGTTCTATATATATATTTTTTTTTTTTTTTGAGAGGTTTTTGCTATAGGGCACCTGCGCTCACCAGAAAGACAGAGAGAGACAGAAAGCGAGAAATCACCCCTCCCCAAGGTGATGACCACACTGCAATCCCTTCTCCTCCATTCTCCTCTCAGTATCTTGTGCACCCACGCACATGCTCCCAGCATGAGTTTAAGCCACTGGGTCTGGGACTTGAACCGTAGTTGACTACATGGGGGTCCAGTGACATAGCCATTCCTTTATCTGCTGGTCCCCATTTTTAATTTTTTGAGGAGCGTTCATAGTGTTTACCATAAAACTGTACCAATTTGCACTCCCACCAACAATGTATAAGGGTTCCCTTTTCTGCATATCATCATTGGTACTGTTATCTTTATCTTTTTGATCATAGTCATGCTAAGAACTGTGAAGTGAGAGCTCATTATAATTTTAATCTTCATTTTACTTATGATTAATTATGTTGAGCATCTTTCCATGTACTTGACCATTTGTATGTCTTTGGGAACTGTCTATTCAGGTGATTTGCCCATTTTCCAAATGAATTATTATTATTATTTTTTGAATTTATCAACAGTGGGGAAGGTGAGAAGAAACCTGATTTATACCACAGAATCAATCCCTAAAAGCTTGAAGAATTGGCATACCCGTATTCTTGGAAGAGGGGAGGTGCTAAAAATGACAGCACTGACGTAAAGTCTGTTTAAAGAGCGATTTACTCAGCTGCAGCAGTGTGCACTGGATGCTGCTGCTTGGCAGGCTGAAGCCACATTGAAGGCTTGGGTTCGATTCCTAGCACATCCTCAAAGCTAGGCATTGTAGTGCCTACCTGTGCTTCTAGCCACTCAGGAGGCTCATGATATAGTGATACCTGGTCTAAAAGACCACACACAGGGACCAGCAGTTGACTATGTTGCTGGACTCCCATGTAGTCGACTGTGGTTCAAATCCCGGACCCGGTGGCTTAAACTCATGCCGGGTGCATGTGCGTGGGTGCCCGAGATCCTGAGAGGAGAATGGAGGAGAAGGGATTGCGGCGTGACCACCCCCCCTGGGGGAGTGATTTCTTTCTTTCTCTCTCTGTGTCTATCTCTGTCTCTCTGGCGAGCACACGTGCCCTATAGCGAAAACCTCTCAAAAAAAAATGATTATGACTTAAAAAAAATTGCTCACTGGAGACTATAAAACAGAAGGTTGAGGGTGGGAGTATGTTGCTGAAAACATGTAGATTAAGCAGATATTTACGTTTTGCACACTGAGATGTCCCTATACTTAGGTGACAAAATATTGACAAGTATACCTATATCTTCAAGATAGGAGCTGGAAAATCCTTCTTTAGGACTCCACCAGACCAAGAAGAAAGAAGTAACGGTGCTGACACCTGGGGAAGAGAATCTCCAGGAAAGTGGCCTACCTAGATCAATGAGTACAGAGAAGCCCATTGAAGTCAAACCCGGTCACAGGCTCCACACCTCTGATGGCTCATTTAAGGTCCCACTCTTACATATGAGTAGTCAAGTAAGGTCACCAGCTAGCTGAAGGAAGCTTTCACTGTGAAACACAGACCTGAACAAATACAGAAAAAGCAGCAACTAGGAAGAAAGATTTTTCAGAGGAAGGACTAATTAAAAAAAAAACAGATTATTAGTGTTCTTAGATGAAATAGCCTTCATGAAACAAGAAGAGGATGCTTTAAAGAGTGATAATTGGAATTCTTAGAAGTTAAAAGATAACAGAAATGAGAAGCCCAACAGAAGAGTAAGAAGATAAAATTGAAGAAATCTCTGAGAAAATTGGGCCCAAAGGAATAGATATGGGAAACAGAGGAGAAAAAATAAACTACATTAGAGGACCTAATCATGAGGTCAAATACCTTTTTTTTTTTTGGAGAGGTTTTGGCTATAGGGCATGTGCGCTCGCCAGAAAGGGAGAGACAGAGAGACAGAAAGTGAGAAATCATCCCCCAGGGGGGATGGCCATGCCACAACCCCTTCTCTTCCGTTCTCCTCTCGGCATCTTGGGCACACACGCACATGCACCTGGCGTGAGTTTAAGCCACCGGGTCCAGGACTCGAACCACAAGTCAGCTACATGGGAGTCCAGTGACATAGCCATTATGCTAACTGCTGGTCCCCCAATACCTTTTTAAACAGGAATTCCAAATGGTGAGAAAGAAAAGAGGGAAAATATGAAGGAGCAAATCATTATCCATATAATAAAAGAACATTTTCTACAAGTAAACGTTATAGTTGCCAGGCTGAAAGTATCCATAGATTGCCTAGCAGAAGGGGTCAAAAATAAGCTCACACCAAATTGTATCATTTTATAATTTTACAATACTGTGGAAATCAAGAAATTTTACAAACATCCAGGAAAAAAAGTCATATAGAAAAGTGTGACAATATACAAAACTTGAAAAGTCAGAACATTTAGAGGTTTTTCAATAGCAACAAGAAAGGCCAGAATATAATGAAATTGTACTTCTAAAAATTTTGAGGAAAATTGATTACTAACCTAGAATTCTACCCTCACTCAAATTCATAAGTAAATATGAAGATAGAATGAAAAAAATTCAGTATTCAAGGCCAGGAAATTTTTTTTCCCCCTATGAACTTTCTCAGAGATTTACTGCTGGATATAATCCATCAAGATGAATGAGTAAACTAGGGGTCTGCAGGTGGTGTGGTGGTTAAGGGTGCTGGACTCCCACATGGCTGACCATGGTTAGAGTCCTGGACCTGATGGCTTGCTTTTTCACTCCCCTCTCCGTCTCTGGTGAAATTAAAAAAAAAGTTAAATGAGATAATTCTAAATAAAAAAAGAGAAACGAATGAGTAAACTAAGAAAGAAATACATAGGAAATAAGAAACGTGATTTAATACTGGAGAGTGGAAAGAAATCTTCAGAATAAATGGAGATCCCAGGACAGTAGTTGAGTATTAACATAAATGGCAGTGTCCAGAATTAAGCAAATCAGAAGGCTCCAGAAAGATTTTTTATTTAAAAAACAAAACAAAACAAAACAAAACACTTTATTTTCTTTTTCCTTTTTTTTTTTTTTTTTTGGTTCAAGAGTGTGTGCACATGCTTGGGGGAGTGGTGGAGAGGAGAGAAAGAAAAGAACCCTTGACAGGGTCTTGTCAAGTGATCCCTTCCTGGGTGTCTGCATAGGTGTGACAAGCGTGCTTTCAAGAAGACCCAAGGATCTGAACCTGTAGTTGGCCATATGGCTTCCAGTCTTGTACGGCCACTTGCTTTACTGCTCTTTCACAGTGGCTGATCCCACATGAGATTTTCTTAATATAAAATTAATAGACTAATACTGTGCTTCACAGTATATCAATGGGAGTTTTAGACATCTGGCAGAGAGTTTGAGATTGTGATAAGTAAATTGAAAACCAAGCATATGAAGAAATGTGAAAAAAAAAAAAAACCCAAAAACCCTGCAGTTATTAACTTCTCACCTTCCTCCTACTTCCCCTAACCCACCAATCAATAAACACTTGTGCAGGAAATGGAAAGTTGTTATAGTGGACTGTGAATCTCAGCTGTGACCGACATTTACATAGTTGCAATAATGTAAACAATAAATGTTGATGTAACCAAAATTTAATTACAATTCTATTGAATGAAGGAAGGGATAAAGGCAGTGTGTTTGTGCCTGTATGTTGTGGGAGTGGCTAGAAGGGGGGGACTAAAAAGAGCCTAGTGCTTCATCTTCCCTGGTGGAAAATCAACAGATAATGAATAAAACTGAAAATGGAAGAAATGCAATATATACACATTATTTAGAGTTGTGATAAATTCCAGAAGAATCCTCTGAAGGAAAGGAAATATGTTATCTCCAGGGAGTGGCTGACTGCTATTTTATATCTATACCTATATATCTATATCCGCTTTCTCTCTCTCTCTCTCTTTATATATATATATATATATATATATAGGTTTTCGTCATAAGGTGTGAGCACTCACCAGAGAGAGACAGTGAGAGGGAAAGTGAGAAATCACACCCCAGGTGGGAATGACCATAATCCCTTCTCCATTCTTCTCCTGGAATTTTGGGCACTCACCCACATACACCCAGTATGATTTTCTTTTATTTTTTAGATAGATTTTAGCTATAGGGCATGTGTGCTCGCCACGGAGACAGAGAGAGACAGAGAGACAGAAAGCAAGAAATCAATCCCCGGGGGTCGGGGGATGGCCATGTCACAATCCCTTCTCATTCTCCTTTTGGGATCTTGGGCATGCATGCACATGCGCCTGGTGTGAGTTTTAAGCCACTGGGTCAAGGACTAGAACTGCAGTCGACTATGTGGGAGTCCTGTGACATAACCATTATGCCACCTGCTGGTCCCATGCCCAGCATGATTTTCAAGCCACCAGGTCCAGGACTTGAACTGCAGTCAGCCACATGGGAATCCAGTGTCATAACCATCATGCCACCTACTGGCCCCTATTTTTTAAATATTTTTAAATAACTATATGTCTTTCAATGATATAAAAGTACTGTGAACCTCTAATAAAAATGAAAAATGAGAGTAAACTTTATTCTGTTTTTGGAGTAAACTTAATTCTATTTCTGTCACTGTTGACTGTTCAACTTTCCTAAGGCTTATTTTATTCATCTATAAAGTGAGCATTGTAATCAATAATAAAAAGATGCCTTATTTTGGCTGTTCTTTCTGTTCCTAGTCTCAGGGAGTCATTCGCAGGTATCCCAAGGAGCCTATCTGAAGGTGGCCTCCTATGTTTCTCCTGTGTATGCAAAGGTTCTGGGGAGCAGAGAAAAGGACAAAAGTGGAGGTGGCAGAAGTATAATCTTTGGCTATTCTAACAAATGGATGATTAACCTATGAATTAAAGAGAGTCTTTGTTCCTGAATAATGTAGAATGAATACCCTTCCCCCTCACCCACAGCTAGAGCAGTGAGTTTGTTCTGTGTGACTTCCACAGTGACTATCGCAGAGAAGAAATCAAAGAACATAATAAAAGAACCACAGCTCTGTAATTGGCACAGATGCTCAGGTGTGAGTCATTGAAAACTGACGATCCTCCTTACTGTGAAATAGTGCAGCATGGCTCTCAAAGAAGGAAAATCCAACATGGTGTAATGCGTGCAACAAGTAAAGGCAGTAGGTGTAATTTTAGCCCCAAGTTCCTGTGGGCTCAAGCTCCAGCTTCTTGCTTGTGACTCCTCTATGGCTTAGTTCATTATCACACAGCTTCTCAAACTTGAGTGAGCCTCTGAAAAATTGGGAGGGCTGATTAAAACCCATGTTCCTGAGTGCTGTGTCCAGAAACTATGATTTAGTAGGTGCGTAATGGGGTCCAGAATATTCATTTTTAGCAGGTTCCCATGCTGCTGATGCTGCAAGTGTTGGATCAAACTTTGTGTAGCATTAAGTACAGAATCCTGAGAGGGCCAGATGGACAGCAGATGACTTTAATGGGAAAGAATGGATGTGTCGAATAATTCTAGGGATTAGTTGTTTTAAAATAATTAAATACATCCTAACAACTGAAAATGGTACAAAGTATACTTGAACAAACATATTTATTCAGTTAAAATAAGAATGTACTCACCAGTCAGGTCAGGATAATGAACATTTCAGTGCATTAGAGAAACTTTATTGAAAATAATTTTTAAAAATTTCAAATAATTGTTGATTTAATTTATTATTATTATTTAACTTTGACCAGAGAGAGATAGGAAAAGTGGGAAAGCAATTCACAGGTGTGGGAGAAAGACAGAGAGAAGAGAGAGAGAGAGACAGAGAGAAGTAAAGTCAGAAAGCAAGCTGTCAGGTCTGGGACTTGAACTGTGGTTGACCATGTGGGAGACTAGTGCCTTAATCACCATCCTGTGCTGGCCCTTAAAGAATTTTTTATTTCATATTATTACTATTTTTAAAAGTTTGTATAGGGCATGTACTCTCACAAGAGAGAGAGAGAGAGAGAGAGAGAGAGAGAGAGAGAGAGGAAAATGAGAAAGCTAGCCACCAGGTCAGGGACATGAACCAAGGTTGACCAAGTAGGAGTTCAGAACCTTAATCACCATGCCACCTGCTGGGCCCACATTATTTTTTTTTTTTAGTATTTATGTTGATGATCAAAACTGGTCTGTAATTTTTCATTTTTTGTACTACTAAAGTTTTGAAATAATGGTCAGGCAAGGCTCAGAAACAAAGATGAGGAGTATTTTCCCTCTTTTCTGTACTTTTGAATACTTTATGCTAAATTAGAATTAAACTATGCTTAAAATAAACTTATATGTCTTCAATAACCAAGTATTTTTGTACTATAAGAAGGAAAAATGTCATAGAAACCTACACAAATAGCTAAACTGCTGATCTAATTAAAAAAATTTCTGCTATAGGGCATATGCCGGGAGGGGGAGAGAGAGAGAGAGAGAGAGAGAGAGAGAGAGAGAGAGAGAGAGATATATATATATATATATATATATCCTGGGATTTTAAGTGGGCATGCGTTCCCCAGAGAGAGAGAGAGAGAGAGAGTGAGAAATCTCCCCCTCTCACACACATACACACCTGGGAGGCAGGGTAGCCACTCCATGATCCCTTCTCCTCCGTCTCCTTTTGGGATGTTGGGCATATATGCATACATACTCAGCATGATTTTCAAGCCTTTGGGTCTGGGACCCAAACTGTGCAGTTGGCCATTTGGAATCCAGTGCCTCAACCTTCATGCCACCTACTGGTCCTAATCCAATATTTAAAATGTTTTTTTTTTTCTTTAACCATGATAGTGTATGTGTGAACACACATGACAGTAAGAGAGAGAGAGAGAGAGAGAGAAAGAGAGGGACAGGAGCACCCGTATAGAATTTAGCCACACCATGGTCCCCTTCCTCTAGTCCTCCAGTCCATTGGCTCTTGGGCATCTGTGCATGTGCCAGAATGTTTCAAGCTGACCAGGCTGGGGATTTGAACCATGATTGCCATGTGGGATCCAACTTCTCTTGAGCAGTGTATTATGACTGTGCCATAGAGATAGCTCTGATTCAGTATCTTTAATGCTTATAAAACTATGCAAGTCTTCTTGAGTTGATTTTTGTGATGTTTTCTCTTAATATTTGATCTAGTTTTCTAATTTATTTTCCCTTTATAAATTCCTAATATTATTTGTACTTGCCTTTAATTTTCTTAATGCATTTGACGAGAGGTTGGTAAGTTGTTTTACTTTTTCAATTAAGTAATTTTTGGTTTTGTTGATTGTGTTTATTATATATTGTTCATTGGTCCACTTGCGTTTTTCTTTTTATTATTATTTGACATTTCTCCCATCAGGAGATATGGTCTATGTCTCCTCCACTTGAATCTGAATGGACTTCCGGCTGCTTCAGCCCGTAGAGCACAGTCAAAGTGACGCCAGTTACCTCTGAGGCTGGTCACAAAAGGTCATGTAGCTTCTTCCTTGTTCTCAGGAAAACACTCACTCTTGAAGCCCTGAACCATCATGGAAGAGGTGATTCCTCCCAGACTACCGTGCTAGGAAGGCCATGCGTAGACATCCTGGCTGACAGCCCCAGCTGAGCTTGTCCTTCACCCACCACAGGCCAATTCCATCCACGTGAATAAAGACAGTATATATTAAAAGAGGATTTTTCTGTCTCTGCTATTATAGACATCTACAAAGTCACTTCATAGCCTTTCGAGACATCATTATTGAGTCCCCGTATGTCAATGAGCAGAGATAAGTCATCCCCTCCGTGTCCTGTTAAAATTCCTGACTATCAGAATGGAGGGGTGTAACAGCATCTTTGTTTTATGCCAGTATGTTTCAGGATGGTTTGAAATGCAAGTGGATGGCCAAAACAAGAATGTGTACACACAGGCAGTTGAAAGCTCACTTTTCTCAGTCTATTCCCACTTTCCCCCATTAATTCACGGCCACTTATCTGCAGAGATCAAGGAAGCTGATTGGATATAGAAAGTATGTACACGGCGTCCTCACTTTGACTTGAGCTTCTCTTAGTTTCTTTGGAAACCAAATGCCAGGCTTAGCGGTGTCAACCATTTGAGAGGGAAATGTTCCTAAGCTCTTCACTTGGAAGGTGAATGCCCTTCACCAGGAGTTCATCTTTTACTTAGATTTCATTTTTCCTGTGGCTAAATGTATCAGATAATAATGTGGGTATATCTGGCATCTTTAGCTTAATCCTGTTTGGCTAAAGTCATTTGCTTCTGAAAAGCAACCCTAACAGTGCTTTAAGACTTCGTGCCCTTCACGTGTACTGTTTGTTTTGAAACGTGCTCTGAATCAGTCTGCATTTTCTTCCACAGAGATCCTGTGAGAAAGGCAGCCTCACAGGCTAACTAAACAACACGCCTGCCAGACTGCAGACTGTGCCAGCCTTTTAGCCTAGCCTTTTTCCATTGAAGTATTGTAGTATGTTACCGTGCTTTATTGAGAGTGATGAATGGTGTCTATTTAGCTAGGACTTTGGTATACTTTTATTTTATCCTCATGGCCTTTACAAACAGAACTTCACTTTTCATACCTTTGCTGCAAGAGTTTCCTCCTCTTTATTGCCATAACACCTGGGTACTCAAATCCTTGAGGGAACTCATCAAGCAATATTTGTTTTATTTATAGGCAAATAAAGCAGGGTTCGTCAGATAGCTGTCTCTGAACTTGGATCACTGACAGAGCTCTGAAGTGTAAACTTCCATCGGGAAAATCCTGGGGAAATTGAGATTTGGTGAAGAGAGCCGTCTTGACAGAGAAACAGGGGACAAAGTCAATTTCTGGAAATGTCCACTGGGTTTCTTTAGCTTCACCTTCCTCATCTTGGACTGTGACAAATGATTGCTGCAGTGTTTGCCTCCAGACTTGGCTCCCTACCAGCTGTTTTCCCATGGCAGTCACGCTGGTCTGTAAGGGCACAGGTTATGTGTTACTTGTGGTTGTATCTCTGTTGCCTATCTCAGTGCTAGCGCACAACTGACGCACAACAAATGTTTGAATACATTAATACTAAAAAGTATATTATCATTCTTCTCTGAGACTTTCAGCTTATACACATTGCCTAAAGAATTATGTCTCAGGACCAGCAGACCGGCAGGTGGTGTAGTAAAGGAACTGGACTTCTACATCGTTGACGGTGGTTCAAATCCCAGACCTAGTGGCTTGAAACTCATGCTGGGAGCACGTGTATGTATGCCCAAGATTCTGAGAATGTGGAAGAGAAGGGATTGCAGTGTGGCCATGTCCCCTGGGGGATGATTTTTTTGCCTTCTGTCTGTCTGTCTCTTGGTGAGTGCATGTGCCCTATAACAAAAATCTCTTTCTAAAAAAACAAAAAAGAAAGAAAGAAAAAAGAAATTACATCTCTTTTCCTTACATGACCCCAGCTGGCAATAGATACACTCAGGCAGTGTAGCAGCATTCAGCGACTGGAACAAGGAAGTGGTAGCCTTGAAAAGAAAGAGCTAGATGATGGGGCTGCCAGAATGTTTCAACAAAAACAGCCCAGACGTACTTGATAAACATTTATATAAATGTATCATCTACCTATACACATACACATATGCACACATATATTCATCTACGAGGAGTTTTCAAAATAGAAAATAAGTACTATAAAAAACTAGACATGAATTTCAATTTTGTTTTGTGCCAAAATAAACTCATACTTTAATTACGTATTTCCACAAATTTCAGAAAAATGGGGGTTTTAGTGCCAGCAGGTGGTGTAAAGGTGAAGGCAGCTGGATCCCACGTGGCCAACTCCCTGGTTTGTGTCTCAGACCTGGGAGAAACGTGCCAGGCAGGTTTGTGTGCACACCCTGCGTCCTGAGGGCAGAGTAGAGGGCAGGGGCTTGTGGCATGGCCATCTCCTCTAGGTGTGATCTCTCAGTCTCTCTCTCTCTCTCTCTGGTGAGTTCCCATGCCCTATAGCAAAAAAAAAAAAAGATAAATAAAAAAAGAAGTAGGGATTTTAGTGATGATAATTTGTACTATATATTTTTCATCAAGTAACTTTTTCTTTTTTTTAATTGAAAAAACTCATCATTTGTTTCTAAATAAGTCAAAGGTAGAGTTTAAAAATAGATTCAAGACTCAATCTGCTGGGGAGTCTCGCCTAGCGCTGCCGGGGAAAGGTGAACAGTTTGGCCTGCCATGTTCTCAGCTGCACTCCGGGCTGGGTGACTGGCCTCACCAGTGGCCCAGTGGGGAAGATATACAAGGAATTTGCATAAGACAGCTGCACAAAATGGAGTTGGAGGAGCCTTATTTGTACACAGAGATACTCCTGAGAATAACCCAGATACCCCATTTGATTTCACACTAGGAAACTGTAAGAGGATAGAAGCAATCGTCAAAAACCATCCAGAAGGGCATAAAGCAGCAGCTGTGCTTCCAGTCCTGGATTCAGCAGAGGCAGCTGATGGCTACCATCTCTGCTATGAACAAGGCTGCAGAAGTTTTACAAGTACCTCCAATGAGAGTATATGAAGTGTCAACTTTTCATACAATGTGTAATAGAAAGCCAGTTGGAAAGTATGGCATTCAGGTCTGCACTGCTCCACCTCGCATGCTTCAAAATCTGACAGCGTATTGGAAGCCATTCAGAAAAAGCCTGGAGTACAAGTTGGAGAGACTACGCCTGACAAACTCTTCACTCTAATAGAGGTGGAATGTTTAGGAGCCTGTGTAAATGCACCAATGGTTCAAGTAAATGACATTTACTACGAGGATCTGACACCTAAAGATACTGAAGAAATTATCGATGAGCTCGAGGCTGGCAAAATGCCAAAACCTGGGCCAAGGAGTGGGCGATTCTCTTGTGAGCCAGCGGGAGGTCTTCCCTCTCTGACTGAACCACCAAAAGGACCTGGCTTTGGTGTGCAAGCAGGCCTATAATTTATATTCAATTGTAAATATGTCACTGGAGAAATAAAATATAAACCTCCTACCTAAAACAAAACAAAAACAAAAGCAAAAACAAAACAACAAAACAAAAAACCCAACTCAATCTGTTACATTTACACACTTCTCATGGCAATAAAAATTCTATCAACATTGGTGTCTAATCAAGAAATTAAAGCAAAATATTGAATTAGTTTTTACACATTTGAAGCAATAGCCCCTTTGTCGTAAAAATATACTTTCTCAAGAGAAGGAGATCTCCTTCTTAGTCTTCCTCTGATGAGCACATGAAGAAAAGACACATACACACACAGATGTGTGTGTGTGTGTGTGTGTGCTTGTGCATGCCATGGTGAGAACACTCAGATTTCAAAGCATTAGGAGATTACTCACAAATGATTTGTCTGAAGGATTTTCAAGCTTAAGAAGGTAAATTTTCAAAGGTAATTAAAACATCAGAAAAAACGTTGCCAGAAGATGTGTGTGCTTGCCAAGTGATGGCGGGGGGTGGGGGAGGGAGAGAGACAGAGAGAGAGAGAACACACTCCCTAACAGGGGATGGTCGCACCACAATCCTTTTCCTCCAGCCAGGATGGAGGATGTGCACATGTGCCTGGTGTGCTTCAAGCTGCTGGGACCAGGGTTTAAACTGTAGTCAGCCGTGTGGGCTCTGGCTCCCAACGCGTAGCACTTCATCATTGTGCGGCAGGGCAGACGCAAAAGTAACTTTTTTCTTCAGGTATCTTCAGTGTTTCAGGGATACATTTATTGTCCATGTTAAATATGTATTACCTTCTTGGTGGAGGCATTTATCTTTTTACTCAAGAAACAAATACTGACTTTTGGATCTCCAGATATTACATTTTGATGAAGCTGCCAGAGATCCGTTGTGTAAAGGAAAGGGAGGAGGTAGAAATTTATATATTTCTGTATTAGAAAGAGGGCAGCATGTGGAGCCAGGTGGCTTCTGGGTACTGAAGGAGCCCATGTCCCAAGGAGGCTCGTTCTTAGGGCCAGTTTCAGAGATGGTTTTATGGCAAGGAGTCAGACCTAGACAGTGGGAGGGAAGCATTCTGTGACAGTTGCATGGTTTGTTAACAAAAGCTCTGAATGACCTAGCCCTTTTTAGCACAGTGGTTAAGCCCTGTGTTTGGGGAGCTGGATCTCATATGACTGACTGCAGTTGAAATCGCAGCCCAAGTAGCTTGAAAAACACACAAGGCATGTGTGTGTACATGTGTCCAAGATCCTGACAGATCTTTAAAAGGAAGAGAAAGATTGTGGCATGATCAGACTCCACTGGGGGATCTTTTTTCTCCCTGTCTCTTTCTTTCTGGCATGCACAACTGTCTTCTAACGTAAAAGCAAAAGAAAAGCAAACAAAACAAACACCCTCCTCTCTGCTTAACTAGAAATATATATATATTTTCATTTTATTTTTTGATGGAGAAATTATATGCTGGATAAAACTAATTTGAGACTCTGGGCAACGTTAGATCGGAAACCTGCGAGTTTCCTGTCTTACGCTGTCTGTGCCCACACCACTCCTACTCCTCATTTACCAGCTGAGACATCAACCTAAAGATGCTGCAGTCAGATCATGCCACCTCCCTTGGCAAAATGATCCATGGCCGATGCCTATTCATTTCATACCTCTCTCTCCTTTGAGCTTTTAGCTTCATCTGTATGGCAGTTTCCTTGATGTTTCTGGAACATTCTAACCTCATCCTTTGGTTAAGGCCATTGCGCTTGCTGTTCTCTCTGTCCCGAATGCTTTCCTGCAGATAATCGTATGGATCGTCTCCTTGCTTACTTAGAGGCCTTGCCTGACAGCCCTTTCCCCAGCTAGCCACTTGGGTCTGATAGTTTGTTAGGTGGATGTCTCTTTCCTGTCTACTCCATGGTATAGTAAGTTCCTGAGGCAGGGACTTTGTTTGTTTGAATATTGATGTATCTCCAGTGTCTGGAATGGGTCAGGAATGTACCTGGTGCAGACTGTGTGTCTGTGAGATGGAAGAATAAATGAATGAATGAATAAGTGAGAGCAATAGAAATATAATCTTGTGACAGAACATTATGAATGTTCTGATGAATGAATGTTGTACATGTTCCTTGAGAATATTTCTTTAAGACATATGATTTTCCTAATAGGAGCAATTTATTTCTTAGAATTGGACTTTAGGGTGGGGAGGAGTGAAGGAAAGAAGTGGCGCTAAGCCACGACGGTCTATGACAGAGACGATAACAAAGTTGGGGAGGTAGAAAGGTGTGGTAAAGGTTAGGATGAATGGTGATGTGTCATTTGTCCACTCTAGCAGGCAAAAGATTTAGTCTACATCTTGGTAAAAATCCATGGAAAGTTCATATGAATGAGTTTAATGAATGATCAGATGAATGTTTCCCCGACCGACTGTAAACACAATGTGTCGTGGAACTCGGTAAGTGGGTAGTGAAGGATTTGTTGACATGCTCAATTTAGGAATTGAAAATTTAATCAAAAGTCCTAGAGCAATATTAGAGGAACTGAGAAGATCACCTACAGAAAATATTGAACTCTATGGGGGATGTACAGGATTTTCAAGGGTGATTTGAATTACATGAGATTTTCACTTTGTGGGATGGCCCACTTAATCCTGGAGTAAGATGTGACTCTTGTAAAGAGAGGGAAGACTAACATTTGATCTGGGGTTTTGCACTGAAATTGGTAGGGTTGACAGAGCAATGGAAATGGTTCTGTGTCATACCCATCTTTCTAGCTGGAGAGTATTTAGGAAGGACCTTGATTTTGACCAAAACCAAACTATCAGAAGTTGTGAAATTCAAACACTTGTATCTGACTGTCACCTCTGCATTAGAGAGAATAAAGAGGCTAGGTAGGGGCTGTCAATTACCTTGCTTGTCACATAGCTGGTGATTCATTAGGATTTTTCAGTGAGCACTCCATTAACTACACTTCCTGTCTTGATGCATGTCAATGACATTGGGAGACATCATGTGCTTTGCATATGACCTGCAGCCTCAGGGCTGGCCTCCATGATTCTGCGTTTTGTATAATCTTAGCTTGGCTAGCCTGAGCTGGGAATGCATGTTCATAACTGTGAGAGGAAGAGAAAGTGAGAGCGAAGGGAAGGAATGTGGACGCCGAGATGAAGCAAGGTCACGATTATGATGTGGTATGTTCTGGGACACACAGGAGCCTTTTAAGAACCTAGTGAAAAGTTGAGGTAAAGGTGCATTTGTTTCTGCATTACTGAAATTTACTCCACTTTCTTTCCTCTTTTGTGTTATGTAGATTAGTTTTGGTGTGCCAGGCTGGGGCCAGTGAAATCTAATGGGCCTTGCCGGGTAATTGACATACTAACTTATGTTCTAACCCTGAGGAATCACTGAAGCTTTTTTGTCAAGTGGAGGGTGGGAAACAGACAAGTCGCTATGGCACCACCCCTATGGCATAGGAAGGTATATTTGTGGCATCCTGGCAAATTCTGAAAATGTGTTATTGACCTGGGTCCACTCTTCACTGTAAGATTTCCTAGCTCTATGCTCTATTCTTTACTTTTTGCATTCCAAAATGAAAGGACATGTCCTTTTATTAACTTATGAAATTCCATAGGACACATAATAAAGTAAAGTAGCAATAAAGTTTAGGTTATAAGGTTAGTTACTGTGGAGAAATTGTGATCAAATCTCTCATTTGAGGCTGGTTCTGCAGTGTAGCAATTAAGCATTGTGCACTGGGAACCAGATCCCCCCGTGGCTGACCGTGGTTGGAATCCAGATCCAGGCAGCCTGAAAACACAGCAAATGTGTGCATGTGTGCCCCAGATCCTGACAAGATGGAGAAACAGAGGAAAAAGGATTGCAGCATGACCACACCCCATTGGAGAGAAAAAAAATTTCCCTGGTGAGTGTATGTGTCTTCAAGCTATTTTTAAAAACTCTATTTTCCTCCATCATCTACAGGAAAACAGCTTCCTCACTTTCTTTCCCCTTTGTTTCAAACTCAGGTTTTAGTGATTATGGAGAATTGCAGGTTTTATTGTTAAAACACAAAGATTAACCAGGCTGACAATAATCAGCTAAATTAAAATGAATGATAAAAAGTTTTGCCCAAGAAATCTACAATGTACTTTAATGATGGAAAAGACTCAGTCAGTCTTTAAACCACTGGGATTGAAATTTCATGGTCTCTGAAGATGATTCACTGCTAAGCTGTGTCATGAGTTTCATTTTGAAATGAAATACACTGTGTGGTTTCATTTGGGGCTTCGTGTTGATGCAAAAAGGAAATGAGCCCATGGTGGGAAGTTAGGTTGAGGTACATACTATTAATGATGAAAAAAGTTGTTTAGCCATCCTCTGCTATCTGTTCTGGCATCACCAGGCTGTTCTACACTTGACCCACACCTGTGTGTCTCCCCAACTCTTCTGAGAGTTTGTAGAGGCAGGAACCGGACAGGTAAATAAAAGGACCTCAACAAGTGGTTGTTGAATGAACCAGGGATCAGCTCTAAGGGAATGAAATTAGCTCAAATCTTCCTGGGTAATTGTTGATCAGAAGAACCTTATACATATTCACTGCTTTCACGTTCTTGATAAGAACAATCTTGCCACTGAAGCCACAAAACAGTGTTGTTCCCATAATAACAGTCTCATTCCCAAACCTGGATAGTCTCTTGAGACCAGTGGGGGATTAGGGGTAGTGAGTGTAGGAAGCATAGTGGAAACTAAACCGATGTGATGACAAATGAAGTAAAACTAATAATTTTAAGTTGACTTTCCTCTGATTCAATTTACTTCCATATTTTTTTGAGTATGTATACTTTTCCAGACTTTGTTCCAAGGATACTAGGCTTTGTATGTGATTTAAAAGAATTTATTCTTAAATAACCAAAGAAATGAGAGAACAAGAAGAAAATGTATAACAAAATATCCAGTTGAATTGTGAAGTGGCAAGGCTTAGTAGATGCGCAAACTTTTGCATCTGACCAAGACTAATACTGGTTTCAAATGACTAGCCCTGAGACTCTGCAGAAGTTACTCGAACTAATCCTTGTTATAAAGTTATTATGAGAATTAAATAGTATCATTCATGTACCTCTCACATCAACATGAAGTACCAGATCAATGAATGTGAGTCCTTAGTGATTAAAGACAAGAACAGAAAGGGCTGGGAAACTAGCTCTAGTAAGTGAGTTTTAAAAAAATTCATTGTCAATCTCTGTAAAATATAATGTTTTGCTAAAAGATACCATTTGTTTTCTGTAGACCAATTATTGGGTTGTTGGAAAACTCATGACATATTTTTTCTATGCAAAGATGGATCAAGACTTTTCTGACAACTCAAAACTATCATATACTTTTTATTTTATTTTACTTTATTTCAGGTTCTTTTATACATCCAATCACGTTATTTAGCTTGCAAAGTGAATATTCCAACACATGGACCTTTCTCCCCAGTCCAGTTGTTAATACTATAAATTTATCTTCAGCAGATAATACCCCCCTTTTTTTTTTGTCCCATTGATGCTAAGCCTCTCTCTATATACTTTTGATAGACCTTGATAATAAATGTTGAGATCAGTACTTGCTTTGGAGAATTGTACTAAAGTAAGTATCTTGAACCTTCTACTTAAGAGAACACAAATGGGCTGGGGCTAGCAAGAGGCATAGTGGTCAAAGCCCTGGACTCCCACATGGCCAATTGCTGTTTGAGTCCTGGACTTGGGCACTTCAAATCATGTCAGGTACATGTGTATACATGCTCAAAATCCTGCGAAGAGAAAGGAGGAGAAGGGATTAGATGTGGCCATCCCCCCGGGGGGTGTTGTCTCACCTTCTCTTTCTCTGTGTCTCTCTGGTGAGTGCATGCACTCCATGGCAAAAAACTTCTCTCTCAGAAGAAAGGAAGTAAGAACACGAATGCGAGAGAGTTGTTTCATTTCTGACAACTGAAAAGGCTATCTTCCTTGTCTAAATTATAACCATGTAGCCCAAGGGAGTTATATGTGCTTTTAGAGAACAATAGTTTTGATCTTGGAAAAAATGGAATAAATTCTGAAGAAATTGTTGAAGTTTCGTAATTTTTTCAGAACCTAATTTCCATTTTCTGACCCATATAAACATTTTTCTTCCTTTTAGAATATATCTCCAACATTCTGGAAGGGATCTTCATTTTATCCGTCTGATAATAACTATCTGTCTTAGGTTTTATTAAGAATGAGGTCAGTCCTTGTGAATGCTCTCAGTATCTCCCAAAGGGTTACTTTCTTGCCCTTTTTTCTATGTCAGAAGAAGGTGGCCTGTCATTTTATTCTTTCTGAGAATACCACTCTTGGTTCTGTTACTGCTCATTATCTTTCCTTTTTGCGTCTCCTTTAAGCTTTTTCTCCCATCTTCAATCTCCCTCCTCTGCCCACAAATATGGTCAGGACTCTCCTTACCCTAAAATAACCCTCCCCTGACCCTGCTACTGTTCCAGGCTACTAGCTTATCTCTCTTCCGTTTACCACCACACTGCTTCTACAAGAGTCCGAATTCTGCTTTCACTTCCTGCTCCTGCGTTCACTTCTTAACCCCTCGTAGTATGGTTTCTACCTTTACCTCTCTATAAGAAAGTTTCTGAAAAGTCACCAGGAATTCCACATCCTACAGATCGAATGGGCTTTTTCTATACTTATTTTCCTCGTGTTTGCTGAAGACGTGTCACTTCTTAGAACCCTCTTCCACTATGGCCTCTGTGAAACTGTTGCCTACGAGTTCTTTTATCTTTCTGAGAACTTCTCTTCCATCTCCCTTACAAGGTGCTTTTTCTTCCTTTTGCTCCGTAATGGAGACATTTTCTCTCCACGTTTTGCCTAGGGAATTTCTCATCCACTCTTATTGCTTTATGCATGAATTCCTTCAGTCTCTTTGCCCTTCATTTCAGAATGTCTCTCCTAATCATTCCCAAATCTAGCAATTTTCAACTGCTGTTAGGACTTTTTTACTTAGCTAGCCAGCCAGAATTTTAAACTCAACATATCTAACTCTAAACTCCATCTGATTGTCTCTATTTTTAAGTTTTTTTTTTGATAAAAAATTTGTGCTAGCCAGACAGAGACAGAGAGGGAAAATGAGAAATCACCTCCCCGGGGGAATAGCTGCAATCCCTTCTCCTCCATTTTCCTCTCAGATTTTGGGCATGCATGCATGCACATGCATCTGGCATGATTTTCAAACTGCTGGGTCTGAGACTTGAATTAGGAAGTTAGATTTGTTAGATCCAGTGCCTTAACCTCCATGCCATGTGCTGGCCCTGATTGTCTCTATTTCATTTTTAATGAATGACACTGCTATTAGTGATTCATCTTTCAAAACTCAAGCAATTTTCCAGTTTTCCTCATGTCTCATGGTCCATGCTTAGTCAACTGTAGAATATGGAAGATTTTTCAGGCGTTGTGTGGTGCACAACATGGGAGGAACATATATTCTGCAGTCAGATAAATTTGAGTTCAAATCATGGTTTTACTACTTACTTTGCTGGCCTCGAAGAAGTAACTTTAGCTCATGGATCTTTGTATCCATACATATAAAATAGGACAAATATCCCCAGTATGGCCAGTTGAAAGGACTGGATGAGAACTGCACATTTATACATAGTCCTCAGTACATGGTAATCCTATTCTCTTCCCCAGCCCTAATTATGTCTCTTATACCCACCTTTCTTTTCTATTCCGTGGAATAACGTGTATCGAGGACTTGATGCAGTTCCTGACAGGTGGGTACTCATCACATGTTGGTCTCTTCTCCTTCCTCCCTTCTGTTGTTGCCCCCTCAGTCCAGGCCTGCGGTGCTTGTCTGGACAGTTACCATGGCTCCCTGGGTGGCTCTGATTCCTGCCCTGGACGTTTCGGTTTGCCCCTCACAGAACTGGCTGGTTCCCATTCCTTAGGCATGCTCTGACTAGGACATTCCTCTACCTTCACTGCTTCATCGTTTCCAAGAAAATGAAGTAGAAAAGCATAGGCTACAAGCTTTTTTTTTTTTTTTTTTTTTTCTTTTAGTTTTGAAGTTTCTTTCTTCCATGAGTGCAAGAGAGACAAGGGGAAGAGAGTGAGAGAGTCACCCTCGACAAGTCATGCTCTCAGTCTCTGCTGGCTTGGATCATGGCCATGCAGGCGCCTAGGGTCTTTTCTGTGTGGGTCCGGTCGCATTATCACTGTCACTACAAGGCCCCCAAGCTGTCTTTAGAGACATATGTGCCACAATTTTTCTACATATGACTTGCATTTTGGCCATGTGTTACCACTTACTGTTCTTCAAGACACTCTTACTTTTTTGTTCTATTACCTTTCTTCCTGGCCCTAGCTAGAGTGATACCTAAACAGAGTCCAACTTTGAAATCTGGTTTTACCATGAGCTTTTTCTGATCATCTGAGCACTTGGAAGTTTTCTTTCCTTTAACCCCACAAAGACTTCGCAGCTTTCATTCTTGCCTTATTCCTATTTTAGTAGTTATTTACTTGTTTATACCTGCCTTCCCTGTTTCATGAAATTAAAAACTTTTTCAGACTGTCTAATAAATGTACTTCTTTCTTTCTTTTTCTTTTCTTTTTTTTTTAACAGAGATTTTTGCTTCTTTTTTTTTTTTTTTCTTTTTTTTTTTTTTTTTTTTTTAAGAGAGATTTGTGCTATAGGGCATGTGTGCTCACCAGAAGGACAGAGAGAGACAAAGAGACAGAAACAAAGAAACCACCCCCCAGGGGGATGGCCACGCTGCAATCCCTTCTCCTCCGTTCTCCTCTCGGGATCTTGGGCATGCATGCGCACATGCCCTGTGTGAATTTTAAGCCTCTGGGTACGGGACTCCAACTGTAGTCAACTACATGGAGTCCAGTGACATAGCCATTACACCACCTGCTGGTCCCAAAGATGCTTATTTATTTATTTATTTTTTTGGAGAGGTTTTTGCCATAGGGCACGTGCGCTCACCAGACAGAGAGAGACACAGAGACAAAAAGCGAAAAATCACCTCCCAGGGGGGATGGTCACGCCGCAATCCCTTCTCCATTCTCCTCTCGGGATCTTGGGCACGCACGCACACGCGCCCGGTGTGAGTTTTAAGCCACCGGGTTCAGGACGTGAACTGCGGTCGACTACGTGGGAGTCCAGCGACATAGCCATTACGCTAACTGCTGGTCCCTCAAAGATGCTAATTTTTGAAGTAGCTAGTCATACAGGCCCTCAATACTTCTTGGTTCAGTTAAAATAATAAAACTTTGATGTATAGATTCATTCTTTAAAGTGGAAGTTTCATAGACTACAGAACCACTTTTTATGAGAGAGGAGAGAAAATAAAATGAATAATAATAAGAAGAAGGAGGACAGTTTGTTTGGGGTATGAGGTAAGTATTGGGATTAAGTCAGAAAAGTAGGAAGTGCAAAGAAGTATGAGTGCTAAGAAAAGGAGCAATAATAAGGATTATGCTAACAGAGTAAGAGAGTTTTTAAAAAAGTCTCCATACAAATCCCATGCTAATTTTTGGCATAGGATTAATATATAAGGATTAATATTCCAAGACAGAAGATATACTGGAAAACTCCCCTGTATTGAAAATGGAGAAAACAGCCTGGAAAGACTGAATGCAGTAAAGAGCAGAAATGACAATGCACTGACAAGATAAACTATCAGTCATCACAGGATTGTTGTCACACCACAATCTCGTCTCCATTTCTCTATCCTATTGGGATCTTGGGCAAACATACATACGTGCCTAGAATGCTCTTCAAGCCATCGGGGCCAGGACTTGAGCTGTGGTTGGCCATGTGGTATCTGATTCCCTTAACCACTAGGCTATGGGGACAGCCCAAGATTCATTTTTTTTAAGTTTATTTTTATTTCTTTCATGAGAGAGCATGAGTGAGTGCAAGTGTGTGCGTGTGCATGAGATAGAGAGGCAGACACCCCTGACTGGGTCTCATTATGTCAGTTTCCTTTTCCTCAGTCTTCTAGCTAGTTAGGATCTTGGTGTATTTCAAATTGATGTAGGATCCAAACCTATAGACAGCCACTTGGTTTCCAATGCTATAAACAATACACTATTATGTACAGTGCCACACTGTGCCACTGAGGCTGGGCCTCAACACACATTTTAAGCACAATACAGTGTTGACTAACAATAGAATGCATTTTGAAAATCAGGAGCAATCTCTGAGATGGTGTAATTTTGGCGAATTTTGTATAAGTTGCTTGGCATTTAGGAGCGGAGGTGACGGTGATTGTCATCATGCCTATGGGTTTTTTAAGCATTTCTTCCTCTATTTTACTCTAGCTTCTGCCAGTATGTAGGCTTCACTTTCTAAGGGGTTTCTGAAGTTGCCTTTGAGGGAAACTTCTAGAAATTTCTATTTGGCCTTTTTTGATTGTGCTTTTCATTCAATTCAGGGGCTGTTTCTTAAAATGTGCATGACTTGTTCTTAAATAATACTGCCAGCATCATGATCTCATACCATTATATTATTTCAGACTTTCTTGAACAAAAGAGAAACTTTATTAAATCTCCAGGATGCTAAGGCACTTTATCAGCATGAAAGAGCAGCCCGCGATCGCCTTCCGTTGGTTTACTGCTTGCTTGGCAGGATATCACAATCATGCTTTCCGCTATCAGGTTCATGTGGGAAAAGTTAGGAACCTCCATAACTGTCACATCTGTGGACAATTTCATATTCTTCTGAATTTCCCTCATTATCTTCTGTATTTTCACTGGTTTCAAGTTTACTCATTAAACTTCCTGTTTTTAACCACTGATCCATGCTCCCAGTTGAAAATATAATTTGAAACTATGCACTTGAAAAAGTTAAATGCAATATAACTTTACAATAGAAAAAACCCCAGAATTTCAGTGCATTTTGTGTTAGGGAGAATTTACTGTGTTTAGAGAAAGAACTAATCATAGGAATATATTTATAAATAATAAAGTTTTGATCTCAGCAATTGCAGTGGTAATTTAGTTGATCTATAGGAATGTGTGTATGTGTGTGTCTGTGTGTCTGTGTATGTGTGCATGCAAAAGTTAAAAAGAAAACCCACTGAGTCTCAGTCATTATGGTATATACTGGAAAGACAGAGAGCCAACTGGTCCATCCAGAAGCCCTAGGCATGGTGGCATATGCCTTTGGTCCTACCTACTTGGGAGTCTGAGGCAGGAGGAACACACTGAGACTCTGTCTAAAAAAAGTCACACATATAAAATCCCACTGATTCTTTTTTTTAATCCTATATTATTTAATTAATTAACTATTTATTTATTTAAAAACCTTTGCCAGAAGGTACATGCACTCACTGGAGAGAGATATAGATACAGAGGAGGCGGGGGAGAGAGAGGGAAAGCAAGAAAGTACTTTCCCCATACCAGTCCTTGGACCATGGTCATGCCACAGTCATTTCTCTTTCATTTCTCCCTCTTCAGGATTATAGGCTTGCCTGGATGCATGTCTGGCATGTTTTTCAAGCCTCCAGGTCTGGGATTCAAATCTAGCAGTTAGTTATGTGGGATCCAATCACCTTAACCACCAGGCTTTGGATTGACTCTATTAATTTTTTTTATATTGATGGATAAACTCCCCACTGATCTTCAATTGGACCAAAACATTAAAAAAATTGTGAAGATACTGTGGACATGCCCAGAGATTATGTAGCCCGATAGCCTGCTCTTCTCACTAGTTAGTGACATTGCTATTGCCCAGAGATTATGTAGCCCGATAGCCTGCTTTTCTCACTAGTTAATGACATTGCTGCAGGCTAGTCTCATCTTAGGTATGTTTTCAGCTTTTCTTACTGTAGGAGTGTTGTTTGTACTATATGATTCTATACTGGCTCCTTTAAAATTGTGATAAAATACACATATCATAAAATTTACCCTCTTAACTATTTTTAAGTGTACAGTTCAGTAGTGTCGGGTACATTCCCATTGTTGTGCAACCGATC
Organism: Tupaia belangeri chinensis; assembly: GCF_000334495.1. NCBI lineage: Eukaryota > Metazoa > Chordata > Mammalia > Scandentia > Tupaiidae > Tupaia > Tupaia belangeri. The sequence goes on from NW_006159564.1 coordinate 2,785,511, forward strand.
TTTGGAATTCTTTTCATCTTGCAAAACTGAAACTCTGAACCTATTAAATAACTTCCTGTTCTCTCTTCCCAGCCCCTAGCAACTACTTTCTGAGCCTATAAATTTGACTACTCCAAATACTTCATATAAGTGAAGTCATAAAGTATTTGTCTTTTTGTGATCGACTGTTTTTCACTTAGCGTAATTGAACTAGCTTTATACATCTTTGCATCTTATATATATTTGCATGAGTGAAATATTTAAATAGCAACACTAAAAGCCCAAGTTACAAGAGATAGATGAAACTTCATCAAAATTACATTTTGTGCTTCAAATAACACCAGGAAAGTAAGAAGACAATTGATGGAATGGGAGGAAATATTTGCAAATCGCATCTGATAAAGAATGTGAATCCAAAATATATGAAGAACTTTTTCAATTAAAAATAAAAAGAAATAATTCAATTAAACATGGGGAAAAGAAATGGAAAGGTGTTTCTCCGAAGAAGATATACAAATGGTCAATAAGCATATGAAAATATGCTCAACATTATCAGGGAAATGCAAAATCACAATGAGATACCACTCTCATCCACTAGGATGGCTAAAAAACAAAAATAAAAAATAAGAGAATTACAAGTATGTATGCATATATGTGTATATCTATATCTATATCTATCTATCTATCATCTATCTATCTATCTATCTATCTATCTGTATCTACCTATTTATTTCTGGACTGCTGTTTGCTTGTAATGATCTGCATAAACTAAGTCACATGAAGCATTAGTTATATTTGGGTTTCATTGTGATAGCATTTTTACACTTTATTTTCATCTTTACCGTGTGTTACGTGCCTTGTTTGATTCTTACAACTATGTCAGGTTGGCAAAGTAGCTCATTATTATTTTATCTTTTTTGATGAAGCCCCCCAAAATTTTGCAACTTGGTCAAGTCATCCTATAAATTATTAAATTAGAACTTAAGTTCAAGTTTTTTTTTTTTTTTTTTTTAAAACATGGTACCATGCTACTTTTCAAATAATACTACCTTACATTTAGCTGCAATGTTGATGGCTTTAAAATAACCAATTTGTCTATATTGTTTCATTTTAAACTTTACAAGCACTGTATGAGGTGAGTAGGCCAGGTAATGTAATTTGCAGTTGAGAAATATGACACTCAGAATAATTAAAAGTTGTATTTCAAGCTCTGCCACTTATTTGCCTTGGACAAGTTGTGTAACTTCTGATTCTAAGTTTTATGTATAACTTGGAGGTTCCTATTATATTTGATCTAGAAGGTCCCTTTTAAGCCTAGGATTCTATTATTCTATGATTTAGTATATCCCTCCATATGTGTTTTGAGATGATTTCCCAGCCATGATGAATGAGGTTCTGATGCATAATCTGTACTCTCTGTATTTTTGTAACTTAATGCACATTCTCAGAAAGTCTGGTCAAAATCAGAGGAGCAAAATTTTTTGGTAGAACAGGGCTCAAGTAACTGAACAATATGGGGTTAAATTTATGAAATAAATACTTTGATTTTATTGACTTGAGATCTAATTAAACTCCTCCTAGAATATAATAATTTTATTTAATTGGATGACAAAATCCTAACACATGAGAGTTCATCTTTTATGGTAAATAATATGCCTAGTAGCATTTTTATAACAAAGAGTTTCTGCTGTATCAGCAATTTACAACTTGACTGTAGAAATACATGAATATCTACCTCAGCAAGGTAGAGTGCATCAGTGCCAAGTCTTCTTTTATTTTCATTTACTCTCTGCACTCTATAGCATTAACAAACTTATTTTAAAAAATGACTTCTTTTGAGAGAGAAAGAGGGAGAGACACTCCTCACAGAGTCCTCCACACTGCTATTCACCCCCAATCTCAGCTGGTCAGAATTATGGGCATATGCGTACTCAGCATGCTCAGGGAGGTCACCAGATTCCAAACCAAGACCTTCTCCATATGGGGAAGAGCCATTACCTTGCTCTATTTTTATTTATGATAAAATGAACGTTTAAAAAGATCTTTAAAAGATGTTTAGAAAACTCTTCTCATGTTTTCACATTTTCTTGAAGTAGTGAATTAGATATTCTCAAAATACTGCTTGCCAAGAATTCTGTTGCTTTTTGTTCATTGATGATGTAAAAACAGATTTCACTTCTTTCTGGGATATTGGTTTGGGAGACTTGGTGGGTGTGAATGTTATCTAACAGTTTTTGAGCTATCTGCATAATCTCTTGATAACTATTAAGTTTCACATTCTGTAAATATTTCCTTTGCAACCCAAGAACCAGTGATCTTATGGAAAAAGAAAATTCCTTTGTTCTTTTCATATTATAACACTTAAAAATATCTGTACCTCTGTCTCCCCCCTTTTCTGTGTCTCTCCTGTTGAAATAAGCTGTAAGTATATGGATACTACTTTCTGTTCATTTACTATGTGGAGAATTATTATCCTTCCATTTTCTTAAGAAATGAAATAAGTTTTCTCAAAGAAAAGGGCTTTTAGTGATTAGTTGAGTTAAAAAAGTCAGAATGTACAGAAAAAACCCTCAAAGCCTTTTGCTACAACCTCCAAGATATGTTCTCTTGAGAAATGAGTCAGCTTCAGGATGGCCTAATTTCAGATTAAGTTCTGCAGTCTTTCCTTCAATGTATCTCTAAAGGCCACCATGATTCAAGACTAGTGTTTCTCCTATCTAATAACAGTTTGAAGATAAAGCTCTTCAGAAGAGATAAGAGTATAAGGTTTTCTTGAAAAAGCATGAGGAATGTATAAAGCTAAATATCCAAGCCAGTCTTGTAGAGCAGTAAACTAACTGTCATTCTTACAGAGACAATGGTTGTTTCTGAGATGTGTTTAAAGAGCTGGTGTACATTATTCAGTAAGAGTTAAAAACCATTTCATCAGATCATAATATCAAATATTTATTTAAGTTAGCCAGACCTCATTTATGTTTGTATGTATTTTAATTGTCAGAGGGCATGCATCCTAGTGCCTGCATGCATGTAAGAGAAAGGAAGAAAGACAGCACCCCCACCAAGGGGCATAGTTGAGCTGCAATCTTTCCTCCTCCAGTTTCCCCTCCTGTCAGGATTTTGGGAATGCATGCACACATGCCTTGTGTATCTTTCAAGCTACCAGATCTTGAATTTGAACCAGGGTTGGTCAAATGGAATCAAGCTCCCCCAAGAACTGTACTATAAGACTGACCCAGCTTATTTTATTTCATAAAATTTGTAAATTTTTCTTTACTACTAATAAATAAAAAATCTAAAATCTTATATAAAAAAGCTCTTTAATATGTGAAGGGATACATTGTTTAAAAATTTTTTAGATGAATTGTGAGTTAAAAAGTTTAAATGATATAATGATATATTGAACTAGGACAATTGGGGCTGGAAATTTTTCATAATACTATGGGAGCTTGAGAAATTTTATTACCGACACTTTTTTCTTTTTTTTTTCCTTTTCCTTCCTTTCTTTCTTTATTATCATAATCTTTTTTATATTACATTGAATCACATATAACTTTAGAGTGTATTAGGTTTCTTTTTCCAGAAGGAATATTATACATATCAGTCAATACAGAGACATTAAAATCCCCATCTTCATCATCCAATAGCTTTTCATTCTTTTCCCAATTATTACCTACACTTTCAAAAAATGGTTTTCCTGGATCTCTTCCATACAACATATTTCAGTGAAGATAGTTCTGAATTATTTTATTTGAGCACAGTTCCTCAGTTTACAATATCTTCAGATATGCTCTTTTTTACTGTTTTGTATTTGCTGATTACTTGAATATATGAATATATAAAACATTTTTCTAGGAATCTTCTATGCATCTTCTGGGCATACAGATACGCAAATGCCCAAGTTCTGATGGGCTGGAGGATTTGGGAGGAAGGGTATCTCAATGTGACCCTGCCCTATGGACAGTGCTAGTCTTTCTTTTTTCTCACTCTCATGTGCATGCACATATGTTCTATCATGAATTTTAAAAATGTATAACTTAATGACTTGACTTTCTTGTTTAATAGTAGTGCTTATATATTTATATATGCAGTAACTTTATTGGCCATATATATGGATTATTTACTTTGTAGATTTCTCTCATGTAGGGGATACCATAGTGTGCTACCCAGATCCCCTACTTCAAGACTGAGGCTCTCATTCTCTAAGGGAGCTTTCTTGCCCAAGCCTATGCTCCCTGTTTGCAAGCAACTTGTATATAGTGACTAGATGTTGTGCAAAATGTTCCAGGTTCCCTTGACTCCATTTGGAACAAATCTGAGGGGTTATTACAGCCCGATGGCATTAGTTGAGACCTTTGTTGCTTCTATGACACAGTGCAATATCCCCTTCTGCTCTATCCTTCTTTCTCCATTCTCTTGCAGATGCTCTTGAATGTAATCTGATACAATCCATTTCTTTTCTTTTTCTTATTTTTTATATTACATTTAATCACAGTGTATAACATTTCTTTTTCCAGCATGATTACCATGCATATTAGGCAAGATCAAAACATTACTCTACACTTCATCATCAGCAAATAGCTTTTCATTTTTTCCAGATTATTATTATTTTATACATATTATTTTTATTCTTTTGATTGCTATACATCATTTGACTTGTAAAGAGAATTTACCCAACATGAAATACTTCTCAGACCAGTTCAGTTGAGAATACTGTACATGTTATTATTAACAGATAATATACCATTTCTGTGTCCCACAAATGTCATGCCTCTCTATTTCTTCTCCTGATTTTCTTCTCTATACTTTTCCTTTATCCTCTCCCCCATTCCACACTATCTTCAGCGTCCACTATTTTCACTTTTATGCCCTCCAATATTTTAATCTCTACCATAGAGTGCAGATGGTATATATTAAGTGGATACATACAATATCTTCCTTCCATAACCTGGCTTGGTTCACTCAGCAATAAATCTTCTATATTTGACCACTTCCTATCAAATGCCAGGGTCTTGTTCTTTATGGCTGAATAGTATTCTGTAGAGAATGTAAGTGCCACACTTTTTCAATCCTTTCATCTGTTCGTGGACATTTGGGTTGGTTCTTGTCTTAGCAATTGTGAATAATACTGCAATAAACATTGATGTGCAAGCGATTTTCTGACCTCTAATACAATCCTGATGCAAGTCCCCACTGCAGTCTCTTTCCCAGAGAGTAGAACCTAAATTAGCTAAGGAAGAGTTTTAATTTCATAATAACTTCTCCTTGCCTCTTATTCAGTATTCTCCTAGAATATCCCCCTCGTTTTGGCAGTTTCATTTTCTAGGAAATAAGAATTTTTGATAGTCTAGTTATAGCATAAATGAGAAGGCAGGTATACTAAAAATAAAAGTAAAGAGAAATCTGGAATCTTGATGATCCTTTCTCAACAAGTCTTTGGACATAAGGGAACCTATCAGGGAAATTGAAGTCACTCATTCAATTAATATTTTTGTTGCCAACTATACACATGACATGGATTTTTTTTTAAAAAAGTAAAACATAATTCCTGCTTCTAAAAAATCCTGTAAAATATAGTAGGTAAAAAGAAAAACTTAAAGTTCTTATAAAGTATTACAAGCTCTTATCAGGAAGAAATCAATCAGTTTTATCTGGGGTAAGCAGAGTATATATCTGGAAAATGTGATATGAAGAAGTAATTGCAGGAAGGCTCAGTATATCTGAAGACACAACCTTAGTCAATTCAGCATTATAAACAAGATAACTGATGTTAAAACAAAACAAAACAAAACCAAAAAAGCCAACCAACCAAACAAAAGCTCTTGGATATCTTGTGATACAATTGTTAAATCTTTTTGGCCCAATCTGAGTCAGTTGGAGTTTGCCAATGAACAAGGGTCAACTGGCATTTACATAATTCTGTACTCCTATTCCTTTCCTTTGATAAACCACAAGATCAAGTGACCTTTTCAGCAACTTAAATTTTCAAAGTTTGCCGAAAGCATTTTCACTGGTTCTTTGTAACTCTATATGGGAGAAATCACGAGAAAATTGAGCGAGGACTTTGGTGTGTTCTCTTGTGTTGATGAATCATCTGCTCCTAGCCCTGGACTCTTTGCTTCTTCCTGCCTTGCTGGCTTTGATTGCTCTCACTCTGTTAATACATGGTTTTGTCTGAATTGTGCTGGAAGTACAATCTGGTGAGGGCAGAATATGTCATGGGAAAATGACAGTATCAGTTGATGTAAGAATCCAAAAAGATGAATAGATACATCTAAGCTGTAATTCTTTTCAATTTAGACCTGAATTTACCATCTCAAGATTCCATATTCTAAGTTAGAAACAGTTCTGAGTAAATGATGTGTTGAAATTGTTGTCCCATTTAAGAGAAGGGGATTCAACAATGTAATGTCAACTAAATAGTAATCTTTGGAGATTTTTACCAAAGTATCATTTCTGGGCTTCTTACATATATATTTCAGGGTATATCTGTACCCAAAATAGCCTAACAAATCTGATCAAATTATGTTGCTTTGTGACCATGCATGGAAACCCTGAATCTATTAGTGGAACCTGGTTCAGTTCTTATGATTTATCTCACTAGTTGAAGGGACCCATCAAGAATGAATAACTATGCTGCTGAGGAGAAGCTGGACCCCATATGGTGACTCTGGTTCCAATCCCAAGCTGTTACCATGAAACATGCCTGGCAAATGTGAGTGCCCAAGATCTGATGAGCTGGAGGGCTGGAGGAAGGGCATGGCAACATGATCAGTCCCTGTTGAAGGTGTTTCTTTCTTCTTGCATGTGCACGTGTTCTATCATGAATAAAAAAGAAGAAAGAATGAAATAACTTTTCTAATTTGCACAATACTCTAGCTCTTTCTTTTAATTTCCTTTAGATTTTAGAGATCATAGTTTTGGAAGCCATGGCAGCAGTGGGGCAAAGGTAGGAGAGCCAACCCGAGAGAAGAAAAGAAAAACTTGGATGGAAGTTAGAGTGTCCCTTCATTGCTCAGTCCCTGACGTTCTTGTGGTATTGGCTCCTATTCCTCATCTCTCTATTCCTGATAATAGAACCAGTCAGGCCTGCGGTGCTTTATCTCAGACAGTACATCCTTCTTGGACAAACATGTCAACAGGTAATAGCCTTGTGGCTTCTTTACTTTTTCCTGAAGCAATACTTCTTTATTATTGGAGATTAATTAAAAGGAACCTCTCCAAAGAATTAAGGCATTTAAGTTGCATGTTTTAAAAGCGTATTTTTGTTCTATTTGCCAGAGCCCTAAGGGTTTCTGGATAGTTAGCTCAATGGAAAAGCAGTCTTTTAAAAAAACACTTTCTACTAAAAGAATTTACATTAACTGTTTATAGTTTGCATGAAATAAATCCAACCAGTAAAGGCAAAACTGTAGCATATTTATGTTTAAGACATTTACTTCTCTCTGGTAGCAAGCTTTATGGAAGGTCATATTTCTGAAATGTTTTAAATCTCTGGGGCTATTTTTTTTTTTAAGAGGTTTTTACTATAGGGCACAGAGAGACAGAGAAAGACAGAAAGACAGACAGCGAGAAATCACCCACCAGGAGGGATGGCCACACCACAATCCCTTCTTCTCCATTCTCCTCTCGGGATCTTGGGCATGCATGCACTTGTGCCCAGCGTGAGTTTAAGCCATGGTCTTGAACCGTGGTCAACTACATGGGAGTCCAGCAACATAGCCATTATGTCAACTGCTGGTCCCTCTGGGTTATTTTTTTAAAGGGAAAATTAACCATTCAAAAATAATATCAAAAGTTAATTTTTATTCAGCTCCTATTATGTACATCTAGATACAGTTCTAAGGAAAAGCTTCACTAACATTTAATCATTTTTTCTCACTAAACATTAGTTAGGTATTATCGTTTTCATTTTCTAGCTTAGGAGCTAAGCCATAGAAAGAGTAATATTGGCCAAAGCCTCACAGCTAACACGTGGAAGAGCCAGTATTGGTATCTAGGCAGCTTGCCTCCAGGGCTATGCTAGGCAGCCTCTAGCAAGCTTTCCTTTCATCGATGATGAAATGTGATCCATAGACATGAAATAACTTGCCAAGATCACAGGCCTCGTAAGTAGTGAAACTGGGATTCGATCTCAAGTCCATTGGGTCTCTTTCCAATGCTTTTGCTTTTATTTCAAGTTAACCTATAGGTAAAAGTAAAAGAAGCTGGAATCATTCAGTCTGAAGAACAGCTGAAGGGCAATATGAATTTTACCCATTATACTAGACAAACAGATGAAACCTGAAAAACATAGATCTTTTCTTTCATATTTATTTCCAAGTATAATACAGGTACATGCTCAGCACCAGTTTTGGCTGAGCTTCTTGATTTGGGTTTCTGACCCATCTAACTCTGGTTAATCTTCATTGTTCTTCCCCCGTGTCTACCTACCCTGAGCCTTAAAGGGTGAGCTGGGGCCTGGAGCCGAGGCCCGACTGTAAAAATGAACAATCAAATCTCTTAGAGTTTCCACTGATGAATAGTCTCCCTCATGGCTTCTCTGTCCGGGCTAGTAAGACTGCTCTGAAGGAAACTCCGAGCAGTCCAGCATTGTAGAGCTAGCTCATGGGACCTGAAGGTGAACCTTGTGATGTAGGGGTCAGACCTGCACTACAGACATAATCTGGAGGGACGCTGATCCATGTCTCCTCAAAATCACATCACAAATTGGCTTCCTATTAGACACAAAGATGATGCAATCATGACAATGCTAACAGTAAGTGAAAAAAGCAGGATACCTAGTTGGAGTCCTAATTAGGAAGGGAATTTCTTTTTAAATTGATGAGTCTTTAAAAATTAAGTGAATTAGGATTTATCAAGCCTTTAGCAATGTTTGAGACATAATAGTGCTAATTACTTGTTTCTCTGCTTGTCTTCTTTTCCCTTCCCTGGGCACACAAACAGTGATCCTGTCAACCAAGAAACATACCAGTTGATCAATTAACGAGCAAATAATTTTTAGGTACTTACTGTG
>NW_006159564.1:2795526-2816156 GCF_000334495.1 Tupaia belangeri chinensis
TTCCTGGGCTTCGTGTAGGAAGACACAAGTTGTAGGCTGACCAGATACTTAAGAAATATACTTTTCAAGAATTACTGTTTTTTTATTGTGATAAAATATATGCAATATAAAAATGAGCATTTCGACTATTTTAAGTATATAATTTAGTAGCATTAGTACATTTACAATGTAGTGTGACCATCACCATTATCTACTTCCAGATTTTTTAAACTCCCAAACAGAAACTCTACCACTCTAACTCTTCATTTTCTTCCTCCTCCTAGCCCCTGGTAACCCTGTCTCCATGAATTTGCTTATTCTAGCTGTCTCCTATAAGTGAACTCATACAATATTTTTCCTTTCATGTTTGGTTTATTTCACTTAGTGTTTCCAAGATTCATTCATTTTGTATCCTGTTTCCCAATTTTCTTTGTTTGAAAAGTGATATATATGTATATCTGTATCTGTTGATGGATACTGTGTTGTTTGTCCCTTTTGGCTTTTGTGACTATTGCTAAATATTGTTATACAAGTACCTGTTTGAGTCTCTGCTTTCAATTCTTTTTTTTTTTTTTTTTTTGCCTTAGGGTGCATGTGCTTAGTGGAGAGAGAGAGAGAGGAGGAGGTGGAGAGGAAGAGAGAGAGAGAGAAAGAGAGAGAGAGAGAGAGAGACAGAGGCAGTGAGATGGAAAGTGAGAAATCACCCACTGGGCAGATAGCCACACTGTAATCCCTTCTCCTTCATTCTCCTGCCAGGGTCTTGGGCATGCACACACATGTACCCAGAAAGATTTTCAATCTACTGGGTCTGAGACTTGAACCATGGTTGGCCATGTGGGAGTCCAGCGACCTAACGGCATCTACTGGCTCCCCTGCTTTCAATTCTTTTGAGGATGTACCTGAGAGTAGAATTGTTGGATCCTATGGCGATTCTATTTTTAAGTTTCTGAGGAAATGGCAATCTGTTTTTCAGAGTGGCTGTATAATTTTACAGTTTTAGTAGCAATGTACAAGAGTTCTAAGGTACAAGAGATTTGGTGTAGATATGGCCATAATTATAAAAGAGAGATAGAGTTGGAGGAATCAAGAGCAGTGAGACCAGGATGCAGGCATGCCCTCTGTAAAGCATGTGAAAGAAAGAGGAAAAAGAAAGAAAAGGGAAGAAAGAAAAAAAGAGAGAGAGAGAGAGAGAGAGGCTGAGAAATCACTGTCTAGGGTGATGGACACATTTTAATCCTTTTTCCTTTATTCTCCTCTTGATATTTTTTGGCATTCATATATATACACAACCAGCATAATTTTTAACCACTGGGTCCAGGACTCAAACGGTGCAGCTGGTCATGTGGGATTCAACATCTTGAAGTCCTTGCCACCTGCTGGCCTATCACTGCTTACATTCTGTTTTTTTGTTTTTTGAAAATAGTTGTTCTAATGGGTATGAAGTAGTGTCCTATCATGGTTTTGTCTTTTCACTCCTTGATACTATCCTTTAATGCACACAATTTTTGATTTCGATAAAGTCCAATTTATCTATTTATTTTTTCTTTCATTGACTGTGCTTTTGGTATTATATCCAGAAAATCATTCCCAAATTCAACATCCTGATGATTTTCCCTGTTGAAAAAAACATACTTTCTCTCTCTCTCTCTTTTTAAATGAAAGTCTTAAGGGAAATAGAGTAATTGAGGTCAACTTATAATACTTGAATAGGATAAAAAATAAATATGTAGTTGTTCAGAGAAGAGAGAAAACAATCCAGTCTTAATAGGGTCAGCAGGTGGTATGGTGGTTAAGGTCACTGGACTCCCACGGGGCCAACTACAGTTTGTGTCCCGGATCTGGTGGTTTGCTTTCTCACTTCCCTCTCTCTCTCTCACACACACACACTCTATTTCTCTCTGGTCAAATTAAAGTAAATAAATAAACAAATAATCAAATAAAATAATTCTTAAAAAATTTTAGTGTTATACCAATTTACTTTCAGCAAGAAGAACAAAATGCAAACACAGAAGAATAGTGGTTGTTCAGTTGATGAGAAGCTTCAGGAATAAACTAAGTACTTTGATAAGTGTTGGGTAATCATTTAAAATAAATAATTTAAATTTATATAGGATCTTATACCTCTATTTATTTATTACAGACTCTTTTATCTCCCAGATCCAATTAAACCTTCAAGAATAGGAGAAACTTGTTGTGAAGTGGTGAATTGATGGCAGATGTGAGTGGTTAAGTAATTAGATATTTTCACAAGCAAGGAGATATAAGGAGATAACATTTTGCAACCTGGGAGGCCTTTAATTTTTACTGAAAATATTTGTCTATATAGTTCTGTTCTATTGATAAAAATATAATATTTACTATGGAATTCATGTGTCCTGAAGTTTCCAGGGCACTTGCATCTTCAAATCATGATGTTCTGTTACAAAACAAGAGACCCTGAGTTTTAGTTTTGACAGGAAGGATTTCCAGCTTATTAAACCATTCATTTTTGGTGCCATGCCAATTGCTTTATCAATGTTTTTTCAAGACGGAGTACAAACTTTCAATGAAATGCTCCGTAGTCCCTTAACATGGTTCTTGGTCTGTTAAGAATTCCGGGCTGAGATTGTGAGTGGAGCCCAACACCCAGGTTTGCCTTTGAAACTTGCAGCCCAGCGGCCTGCATACTGTGTGCAGCACACAGCTTGAGCCTTTTCACTAAGTTATATCTCCTTAGTGCATCCCCAGTTCATCAGGAGGTGAAAGGTTGATTGAAGAGCAAACCACTTGAAGGTACCTACATAAACTTTACACGCTCTGATCTGGAAGACACAGCCCTCTAACAGGAATACACCTGGGATTTAAAGGTGATATCCCACTTCTGATGTTGCAGAATCTACTCCAATAAATAGGAAGAAGTAAATACTGCATCAGATGACCAAAAAGTAGTGCAGAGACTGAAGAAACATGAGAAAACAAGGAAATAACTCTTCTCCTAAGGAACAAAATAACCCCCCAACAAAGGAAAGCACACAAGAATTCAAAGCAATGTCAGAAAAAGAATTCTGGGGGCCAGTGGGTGGTATAGTGGTTGAGGATCTGGACTCCCACATGGTCAACTGCACTTTGAGTACTGGACCCAATACCTTGAAATTCATGCCAGGCACGTGTATGTGTGCATGCCCCCAATCCCAGGAGAATGGAGGAGAAGGGAATGCAGTGTGGCCATCCTCCTTCATGGGTGATTTCTTGATTTTTCTTCCTCTGTCTATCAAACACGCAAGCTCTATAGCAAAAACTTCTCCAAAAAGAAAGAAAGAAAAAGAAAAAGGTAAAGAATTCTGAACATTCATTGTGATAAAACTCAATGAGACATAACAGAAAACAGATGATCAATTCCAGGAAATGAGAAAATCATTCCAGGACATGAAAGAGGAATTTCATAAAGAGATAGACACCCTAAAAAAGAACCAAAAAGAGCTTCTGGATGAAGAATACAATGCAAGAAATTAAAATCTCCCTCAAATCACTATCAGCAGAATGGACCATGCAAAAGTAAGATTTCTTTCTTTCTTTTTCTTTCTTTTCTTTCTTTCTTTTTTTTTTTTTGGTAGAAGTTTTTTCCTATAGGGCATGTGTGCTCACCAGAAAGACAAAGAGACAGAGAGACAGAAAGCGAGAAATCACCCCCTAGGGTGATGGCTACGTTGCAATCCCTTCTCCTCCATTCTCTTCTCCGGATCTTGGGTATGCATGCACACGTGCCTGGCGTGAGTTTAAGCCAACGGGTCTGGGACTCGAACCTGGTCAACTACATGGGAGACCAGCAATGTAGCCATTATGCTAACTGCTGGTCCCACAGAAGTAAGATTTCTGACCTCGAAGATAAAGTCTTCAACATAGACCAAAACATCAAAAAAGAGTAAAAAAAAAATAGCACCAAAAAAAAAATGAGGATAAAATACAGGAAATTTTAGATACAATGAAATGCCCAAATACTTACGAGTTTTCCAGAAGGTGAAGAAGCTATTAAAGGGATGGAAAAACCTCTTACAAGACATAGCATCTGAAAACTATCCAAATCTACAGAAGCATAGATATTCAGACCCAAGAAATGAAAATAACTACAAATAGAATAAAAAGATCTCCCCTGCAGCACATCATAGTCAGATTGATAAAAATTAAAGATGAAGACATTCTAAAAATGGCAAGAGAGAAATGTTAAGTTACTTAGAAAAGTTATCCTATTAAGCTACTATCAAACCTCTCAACTGAAACATTCCACACAAGGAAAGAATGGGAAAACATATTCAAAACACTAAAAGAAAAATAGTTTCAGCCAAGAATACTATACCTGGCAAAACTGTCCTTCAAATGGGAAGAACAAATAAAATCATTCTTAGATAAATAAAAATGAAAAAAGTTCAACAACATTAGACCGACTTTGCAAGAACCGAAAAGAGTACTATATCAGGAAAACTAAAGAGAGACAAACAGAAATAAGAGAACAAAAACAACCAATAAAATGGCAAATAATAATAATGTTGAATGCTAATGGATTAAATTCCATAATTAAAAGATACAGATTGGCTGAATGAATTAAAAAAAAAAAAACCAGAAACCCTCAAAATGCTGCTTATAAGAAACATACCTCACTGGTAAAGATAAAGATACACTGAAAGTGAAGGGCTGGAGAAAGCTATTCCCTGCAAATGGAAACCAAAAAAAAGGCCGGAGTCATTTTATCTGATACTGATACTAGATAAAATAGACCTCAAGAAAAAAGCTGTAAGGAGAGACAAAGAAGGATACTGTATAGTACTAAAAGGGCTGTTTCACTAAGAAGATAAAGCACTTGTAAATATCTATGCACCCAAAAATGGAGCACCCAAATACGTGAGAGAGAGAGAGAGAGAGAGAGAGACTGTTAGATCTAAAGGGAGAGATAGACTTCAGCACAGTAATCATTGGGGATCTCAATATCCCACTGTCTCCTCTAGACAAGTTATTTAGAAAAAAAAATAAATGAAGAGGTACAAGATCTAAAGGATACCATTAATGAAATGGATTTAACAGACATCTATAGAACATTTCACCCAATAACTAAAAATACACATTTTTCTCACCCCCATGTGAAATGACAACATGATAGGGCACAAAACAAGCTTCTACAGATTCAAATATATACAACCTATATCCAGCATCTTTTCTCACCACAGTGGATTCACATTTGCAATCAACTACAGAAAGAGCCCTGGAAAAATACACAACCATACGCAAACTACTCTTACTCCTGAATGACTTGACAACTGCTGAAGAAATGAAGACTGAAATCAAAAGATTCCTTGAAGCAAACAATAATGAAGAAATGAGGGTTCGTAACCTATGGGACACAGCAGAAACAGTAAGAGGGAGGTTCATAGTTATTAGTGTTGACAAGAAAAAAGTAGGAAGGTGCCAAATAGATAGCCTAATGACACATCTCAGGGGACTGGCAAAACAATGACAAAACCCCCCAAAATACCAAGAGAAAAGCAATAATAAAGATTCAAGCAGAAATAAATGAAATGGAGAATAAAAGAACTATACAGAATACAAATAAACCCAAAAGTTGGTTCTTTGAGAGAATAAACAAAATTGACACACCATTTGCAACAAAATAGGTGATATTACAAAAGACATAACAGAAATACGAGATTATGAGAGGATACTACGAGTGATTATACGTCAGTATACAAGAAAACCTATATGAAACTGACAAATTTCTGGACCCATAAAACTTACCAAGATTTTAGAACTAACTCTGATTCTCTTCAAACTATTTCTTTTCTTTTCTTAAAAAAAAGAAATATTTTTTTATTTAACATTATTTATTTATTTATTTAATTTTTTCCAGAGAGGAACAGAGTGAAAGAGAGAGAGAGAGAGAATGAGAAAACAATCCCCCAGGTCAGGGACTTGAACCATGGTGGGCCATGTGCGAGTCCAGCACCCTTAACTACCACACCACCTGTTGGCCCCTCCTGATACTATTTCTAAAGATCCAAAAGGAAGAAACTCTCCCAAATTTATTCCTTCATTACCCTGATCCCCCAAAGAAACATGGACAACAAAAAAAGAAAACTTCAGACTAATATCCTTATGAATAGAGATACAAAAATCCTCAACAAGATACTAGCAAATTGTATCCAACAACACATTAACAAGATTATATACCATGACAGGCATCCCAGGATGCAAGTGTGGTTCAACATTTGCAAAACAGTAAATGTAATACATCACATTAACAAAGAAAAGATGAAAACCACAATCAATGCAGAAAAATATTTGATAAAAAACAACAGTCCTTCATGCTTAAGATTCTCAGTAAAATTGGCATAGAAGGGACATTCCTCAACAAAATAAAAAACCATCTATGACAAACTCATAGCTAACATCATATTGAATGGGAAAAAGCTGAAAGCTTTTCCACTAAAAACTCAAATAAGACAAGAGTGCCTATTGTCTCCACTTCTTTTCAATATAGTACTGGAAGTTCTAGCCAATGCAATTGGACAAGAGAGTCAAATAAAAGACATTCAAATAGGAAAAGAAGAAGTGAAATTATCTCTGTTTGCAGATGATATAATTCTGTAAGTAGAAAATCTAAAAGAATCCACAAGAAAATTCTTGGAAGTGATAAATGAATACAATAAAGGGGCAATATACAATATCAGCAACAAAAATCTATAGCATACACCAACAATGAACATACTGAAGTAGACTGAAGAAAGCAATCTCATTTAAAGTAGCCGCAAAAAGTGTAAGATACCTAAAAATAAACCTAACGAAAGAAGTGAAAGACCTCTACAAGGAAAATGATTAGAAACTTAAAAAGAAATTGAAATGATACAAAAAAGTGGGAAGACATCCCATGTTCCTGGATTGGAAGAATAAATGTAGCCAAAATGTCAATCCTACCCAAATTAATCTACAAATTCAATGCAATTTTAGTCAAACTACCAGAGACATTCCTCACAGAAATAGAAAAAAGTTATAAATTTTTTCTGGAATCATAAAAGGTTCAATACTTCAAAAGCAATACTGTGTAAAAAAAATAAAGTAGGGGGCATCTCCCTTCCTGACCTTAAACATATATTACAAAGCTGTGATAATCAAATCAACGTGGTATTGGCACAAAAACAGGCAGGTAGATCAATGAAACAGAATTGAAAATCCAGAAATAACCCCCAAAGCCTACAGTCTACTGATAAAAGACATGAGACAACCCAGTGGGGAAAAGAAAATCTTTTCAGCAAATGGTCCTGGAAAAACTGAATATTCACCTGCAGAAAAATGAAACAGGACTCCTATCTCTTTTTTTTTTTTAAAGAATTATTTTATTCGACTTTATTAATACATTTATTTCAATTTGATGAGAGAGAGAGAGGGAGACCAAGTGAGAAAGCAAGCCGCCAGGTCCAGGACTTGAACCACAGTTGGCCATGTGGGAGTCCAGCACCCTTAACCCTTGTGCCACCTGCCGGCCCTCAGGACTCCTATTTCTTACCATTAACAAAATTCAACTCGAAAAGAGGTCAAGGATCTAAATAGAATATAAACCTTAAACTATAAAACAACTGATGGAAAACACAGGGGAGACTCTTGGAGACACTGGAGTAGGTAAAGACTTCTTAAATAAGACCCCTAAACCAGAGAATAGTCCCAAAAATAGACAAATGGGGTTATACCAGACTAAAAACCTTCTGCATAGAATAAGAAACAATAGAGTGAAGAGACAACCTTTGGGGGGGGTATATTTGCAAATCAGAAAAAGGACTGCTTATCAAAATATACAGGGAACTCAAGCAGCTTATCCATAAAATGCAGTAAGTCCAATAAAAAGATGGGAAGATGAGCTGAACAGAAAACTCTCCAAGGAAGACATACGAATGGCCAAAAAGCATATGAAAAAATGCTCAACATCTTTTATCATAAGGGAAATGCAAATGGAAACCACAATGAGATACCATTTAACCCCAATCAGAATGGCTAAGTTTAAAGAAATAAAGAATGGTAAGTGCTGGAAAGGCTGTGGTGAAAAGGACACCCTTTTACGCTGTTGTTGGGAATATACGTGAGTACAATCACTGTGGCAAATAATATAGAGGTTCCTTAGACACTTTCAAATAAAACTACCATATGATTCAGTAATTCCACCCTTGAGTATCTCCCCAAAATATATGAAAACGCTGAGCTGGGGAAACACTTGCACATTCATGTTTATTGCAGCATTATTCACAACACCTATGACATGGAATCAATTCAAATGTCCAAGAACAGAAAAGTGGATTGAAAAAAATGTAGCACAGGTATTCTATGGAATACTACTCAATTATTAAAAACAGTGAGACCCTGACATTTGATACAAAGCGGACAAATATGCAAGAGTTAATGCTAAGCAAAGCAAGTCACACTATGAAAGACAGGCATTGTATGTCCCCACTCAATATATATCAAATGTCTGCGCTCTGTAGCAGAAACTGAAAGACTGGAAGGTATAATGCAGGGAGAGTAACTGTAGATACCAAGACAGTATAGGAGGGGGTAGGTAATAGTGGATGTATAATGGGGATGAGAAGGAGGGGATCAGGGAAAAAAAATTACTAGACTCAAAAGTGAAAAGCTATCTGATGATGGTAATGTATATGATAATGTCTGATTTGACTAACATGAACTGTATTCATTCTGGGATAAACCATGCTGAAAATTGTACAGATATACAGTGATTATATAGAAATTTAAAAAATATATGTAAGTAAAAATTAAAAAATAAAAAGAATTCCAGATTGAAATTTATTGCTGCCTAACTTCCAATTCTTGTTTAAATTTTTCATTGGACTTGCATGACGGGATTTAACACACATCCCTTTATATTTGCCTTCCATTTCTTGGTAGTTTAATTTTGTTACTAGAGGCAATTGACAACTTTGGGGAGACCCAGATCATGTGGGGTCTTGTGTTTCTGACTCAGATGTGCGGACACTACGGCATAGAATGGGAAGCTACTGAGGAGATAAGATCGTATTGGTTTGTAGGAAGGCTCACCTGGCAGCATGGTGGCAAAGGATTTGGAAGCAGATGTGACAGGGCTGATGGTTTTACTCTCCCCCTCTTCCCTTCATAGTCCAACCTCCCTGGAGAAAGGAACTTTAGCTCATGAAAAAAACTGGGATAAAAGCGTTGTGCAAAAAAACCACAACCAACACCCAAATACAAATACATGTTTCTATGGATTCTTTTGTCAAAATCTTGAGAATTTTTCAGTAACATTTACCAAGCAACTAGCCATGCAGGCTCTAGACATGCATCCGACACCTGACATGCAGGCTTGCCATCACTGCTCCTTCATAGCTCTTTACTCCTGGCAGGAAAATTTCCTCACTTTCAGTTTGCTCACTTTCCCTATGGATCAACTTGTCAGTTGAGCATTGAGAATTACAAGCATTTGTACAGAAGTTTTTTTTTTTTTTTTTTTTTTGTTAAAGAGGTTTTTGTATTAGGGTGTGTGTTCTCATGAGAGAGAGAGAAAAAGAGAGAGAGAAAGAGAGCGAGATAGAGACAGTGAGAAGTAAAGTGAGAAATCACCCGCCCGCCCCCACTGGGGGGTTGTGGACGTGCCATATTTCCTTCTCTATTCTCCTGGGATCTTGGGCACACACGTGCACATGCCTGGAGTGAGTTTCCAAGCCACCGGATCTGGGACTCAAACCAGGGTCAGTCATGAGGGAGTCCAGAGATATAATTGTTATACCATCTGCTAGTCCCTGTATAAAAGTTTTTTATTTTTAATTTAACTTTGAAAAATTTCATACATACACAGATAAAAGAGATAATGGTATGATGATTGCCCTCCCATTCCAATCACTCATGTTCAATCATTAGGAGTATTTTGCCACACTTGAGTTATTACTAAACCCACTTTTATGCTGAATTATCTTGTTTATTAATATTTTTTATTGAAAAATAACAATTATACATATTTATGGGTACATAGTGACATTTTATTATGTATATACAATATGAAATGATTAAGTGAAACTAAAAATATATATGCCTCATTTACTAATTCTTTTTTATTGTGACACATTTGATATTTACTTTCTTAGTTATTTTTAAACATAAATCTAATACATTTCTATTGGCTATAGTCACTCTACTGTGCATAGATCTCAGAATCTGTTTCTCCTGCCTACCTAAAAATTTGTACCCTTTTGATCAACGACTTCCCATTCCTTCCAATCCCCCATCCTTAATCTCTGGATAGTGTCATTTACTCATTACTTTTGTAAGTTCAACTTTTTAAGATTATACATATATATAAATAAGAACGAGTAATTCAATGATACTTTAGAAAGTTCATAAAAAATGGAATTAAAGTAGAAGTTTATTCTGATGCAAAAATTTTTTAAATCTATGCATAATTTTTTTTTTTTTGGAGAGGTTTTTTTTTTTTCTATAGGGCGCGTGCGCTCGCCAGACAGAGAGAGACAGAGAGACAGAAAGCGAGAAATCACCCTCCAGGGGGGGTGGTCATGCCGCAATCCCTTCTCCTCCATTCTCCTCTCGGGATCTTGGGCACGCATGCACACGCACCTGGTGAGATTTTTTAAGCCACCGGGTCTGGGACGCGAACCGCGGTCGACTACGTGGGAGTCCAGCGACATAGCCATTATGCTAACTGCTGTTTCCCTGCATCAATTTTTGTAATATGCATTTTCTATGAACTTCTTGATGATCCCTTGTATTTGACTTTCAGTTATTTCATTTTTTGCTGAAGTATCTTAAAGCACATTCTAGACTTCATGTCATTCCACCTCTGCATACGTTGCTATGTACATCTGAAAATATAGACATTTTCTTACATAGCCATAATCATGTTATCACATATAACAATATTAATAATAATTCTTTGGTATCCTCTAGTCTATTCAAAGGTCTGTATTTGTCTCAAGAATGTCTGTGTAGTTGCTTTGTTAAATTAAGATTCAAACAAAATCAAAGATATTTCTAAATATTTAATTATACTCCAAGTATTAGATTTTATCTGACAACTTTTTTCTGTTTCCTATTTATAAATTTGCTAGAGGGTGCATGTTCTTGCGAGAGAGACAGAGAGAGAGAGAGAGAGAGAGAGAGAGAGAGAGAGAATGCCCCTTCATCAGGAATAGTCATGCTGCAATCCCTTCTTCATTTTCCCTTCCTTTTGCCATCTTGTGCATGCATGGACAGGCACCCAGCGTGTTTTTCAGGCTGCTTGGTCTGGGCTCAAATTGCACAGCTGGCCATGTGGAATGCAGCCACCTTAACCACCAGACTATGATCTGGTCCAACTTTCTTAACTTCACCTTTGTGGTTTGTATTTGAGTGTTTTCATGCAGATTATAATTTTGGAAGATGTTTATGTACACTTCATTAATTAGTTTATTAATGGGAAGAACCTTCCCATTAACTTGCAGGTCTCAATCCCCGGAACCTTATATGGCAAAAGAGATTTTATATATGTGATTGAATTAAGGCTCCCAAAGTGGAGAGATTATACTAGGTTATACGCGTGGGCACTAAACGTAATCATGCATCCTTATGAGAAGGAGGCAGAGGGAGATAATGCAAAAGAGAAGGTGTGTGATAGAGGCAGAAGGAAAGGTTTCAGAGAGAACATGCTACATGGCTGACTTTGAAGATGCAGGAAGGGGCCACAAACCAAAAATAAAACCCAAAAGAATAAAAGGGAATTGGAAAAGACAAGAAAAGGAATTCTCTCCCAGAGATTCAGAGAGAGCATGCTTGCCTGTATCTTGATTTCATTTCAGTGAAATTAATTTCAGACTTCTGACTTCCAGAACTGTCAGAGAATAAAACTTAGTTTTTCTTCCTTCCTTCCTTTCTTTCTTTCTCTTCTTTCTTTTCTCTCTTTCTCTCTTTCTCTCTTTCTCTCTTTCTCTCTTTCTCTCTTTCTCTCTTTCTCTCTTTCTCTCTTTCTCTCTTTCTCTCTTTCTCTCTTTCTCTCTTTCTCTCTTTCTCTCTTTCTCTTCTTTCTCTTCTTTCTCTTCTTTCTTTTTTTCTTTTCTCTTTTTTTTTAAAATAATCAAACTAACAGCAATTGGATATAACAGCCATGGGATTCTAATACATCATGGTGCAAAGATATTTATTAAGTAGGAATTCCGTTCTCTGTAGAAGATAATACAGAAATCAGAGCTACTGTAGAGGAAACACACTCATGAGGGAAAAGCCATGAACTGGGAACCGGGTTCCAGACCTGTTCAGACAGAGACTTTGAGCCCAGTTATTCGTGTTCTCTGAGATTCAGCTCTGACATTCACACATATATAACATCTTTGAATGCCCTTTAATCTCCCTACACTGTTTCACCAGAGGAAACATAAAGATGGACAGGGCAAGGCAGAGGAATACAACAGGGGACATTGAATTCTTATAGAAGGCTTACTGAGAGCCAGTTGCAGAAAGAGGGCTGTGGGAGGGTAGGAGGTTAACGTTAGAAGACAACCAAAGCCATCCCATTACTTCGTGTTGGTGTTTGTGCTTGGGGTGTGCTTAAGTGCAGGGCACAGGAGCGCCTCCGGTCTTCCTGACTCTTTCCTCCCTTTGCTCCTCTGTGTCACAGCACAGCCACAGCAGTCTGATCTCCAAATCAAGAGTTTCTGAAAGGTCTTCCGAATCTGGAAGCCGAAGGCAATTGCTTTGGCATTCTCATCTGGGGGAAGTCTGAAGGCAGAACTTGGGAGCCTCTGGGCTACTTATGCAACCATTTTCTTAATAACCCCATGAGGGGCCTCCGACTGGGAAAAACATTTATCGAATATTTAGCCCTCTGTTAGGTTAAAACCTTTATAGGTGAAATCATTCAATCCTCACAAAAATCTGTGTGAAGTACTTATTGATACCCCTTTTTATGTTGGTGAGGAAATGCAGAAGATAAGATTTTACCCAAGGCAACACAGCTGGCAAGTGGCCAAGTGTGAATTTGGACCTCGTCCACCTGGAACCAAGGCCCATACCTGCAGATGCATTTCTCTTCCAAAGGTAACTTGAGGTATTGTGAATGAGCACTCAAGACAAAGGGAAGGCGTCCAATTCTTTCCCAGCCTCTCAGTTTGGCTTCTCTTTAAACCCTTAAAGTCAGTGCTGACTTTTCAGAGGGAAAAATAACTGGAAACCTTAGACCTGGGTTTAAGAAACTACTTAGGGACAGTTTAGTGGCACAGCTACTTCTCGCCTGCTGCATTACACGGCACTTTTGTAAGTCTCTTAGAGATTGGAAAACTCTGACCTTGGGCCATGCCAGCGGGCTATCACATACTTTAGTATTTGTTTGCTTGCTTGTTTATTTATTTATTTCTTCCATGAGCAAGAGAGACAGATAAATACCCCCAACAAGGTGTTTACCCCATTCTCCCTTCCCTCAGCCAGCCTTGGATCATGGGCATGTATGTGCTTGGCATGTTCTGGGACTCTCCCATGTGGATCAGCCTTGCAGAGCACCGTGTTACTGCTGTGCCATTGTCCAGCCTTCTGGAGGTTGTTTTAAATGATTTGTGAGAGTGTATGTTCTTTCAGTTAAAAAAGATTTTATTATTTTTTTCCCTATAGACTCGTTATTCCTTAGAACATTACTGAACATATGACATAATATCACTTTTATTTGAAACTATCAATGGATCATAGAAAGGAGCATAGAAGGACACATTTTCTCCCCCTTATCTTAACAAGAGGATGATTATATCCACCTTAATATGGTGATTCTGGGTAATATGTATAAAATATCAAGCAGCGTAGTTTCATTATTGAAAAAAAAAAGGATTTAAAGATAACACCTAGTTAGTGTACCTTAAATGACGTTCATGTTAACATGCTAGAGAAAATAAATTGTATTTTGAGGACAAAAAAGGAAAAAAAATCCCCTAATTATAGACTTTAGTTTCTAAAGGAAGTGTTCCTGAAACTATAGTCTTGACAATTTTTGGTGGGTCTCTGAGAGTCTTTTCCTTAGCGTAATGGCTATGTCACTGGATTCCCACGTAGTTGACTGCGGTTCGCGTCCCAGACCCAGTGGCTTAAAACTCATGCTGGGCGCGTGTGCGTGCGTGCCCAAGATCCCGATAGGAGAATGGAGGAGAAGGGATTGTGGCGTGACCATCCCCCCTGGGGGATGATTCCTTGCTTTCTGGCTCTGTCTGGCGAGCGCACGTGCCCTATAGCAAAAACCCCCCCAAAAAAAAAAAAAAAAAGTATGTCCTTTCCTAACTGTTCTACAGGGCATTTTGGTCACAAATTAAGTGTTCATATACATCTGAAAAGTTTCTGGACTTGGTAATCTGTTCTATTACTCTACTCATCACTGTGCTAATATCACACTGTCTAAATTATCTTAAGAGCTATAGCTTTATAATAATTCCATTTATTTATTTATTTCCTTCAACCACTGTGTATCATTATAGCATTCCAAATGAATTTTCCCATCATAAATACACTGTGTATTGGTTCAGTCAAAAATATTACCATACACATTATCATCACTAGATAATTTTCCATTTTTGTGTACCTAAAATGTTTGCTTCTTTCTTTTTCCCCTTGATTTCCTCCCTCTCACCCTCACCCATTTCCCACCCTCCTCCTGCACTGTCTCCAGTATCACCATTGGGAAAAAAAGATTCTTGATTTCTGCAGGGTAAATCACAGCAACCTTTCTTTTTTTTAAAGAGTGTCTTGGTTATTCTTAGCCCTTCATATTTTCATATATATTTTAGAATCCTCTTGTAAATATATATGTGTATAGGGAACCAGCAGTTAGCGTAATGGCTATGTCACTGGATTCCCACGTAGGCGACCGCAGTTCGCGTCCCGGACCCGGTGGCTTAGAACTCACGCCAGGCGCATGTGCATGCGTGCCCAAGATCCCGAGAGGAGAATGGAGGAGAAGGGATTGCGGCGTGACCATCCCCCCTGGGGGGTGATTTCTCACTTTCTGTCTCTCTGTCTCTCTCTGTCTGGCGAGCGCATGCGCCCTGTAGCAAAAAAACCTCTCAAAAATATATATGTGTATATATATATGTATATGTATGTATATGTATATATATAGGTTTAGCTATACGCAGCATGCACTCTTCAGAGAGGCAGATAGAGACAAAGAGACAGAAAGCGAAGGGGGATGGTCACGCCACAATCCCTTCTCCATTCTCTTCTTGGGGTTTTGGGTACATATGCATACATGCCTGGCATGATAGTCAAGCTGCTGAGTTCAGGACACAAACCTAGCCAATGCCTTACACTCCATACCACCTGCTGGTCCTATTTTATTTCACTTTTAATAAAAATAGCATGTCTTTAAAAAGTCAATTTTTTAAAAGACAGATTTAGAATAGCAAAATAGAGGAAAAAATCTTTTTTATTTATTTATTTTTTTAGAATTTTTGCCATAGAGCATGTGTGCTCACTAGAGAGACAGAGACAGCGAGAGGGAAAGTGAGAAATCACCTCCCAGGGAAGATGGCCACACTGCAGTCTGTTTTCCTCCATTCTTCTGGGATTTCAGGCATGCATGCACACATGCCTGGCATGAGTTTCAAATCACTGGATCTGGTATTCAAACTGAGGTTGGCCATGTGAGAATCTAGTGCCTTAACCACATGCCATCTGCTGGCCCCTCCTTTTGTCAATTTTAAAACATATACAAAGCTCCCAGGATTTCATAACATCTATTACATTAATTGAGAGAGAATTGACATCCTTACCTCATTGAGTAACAAATATATTTCTCCATTTACTTAGGTCATTTCAAATTTTTCTATATAATCTTTATAGTTTTATGTATACAAACATTACATATTACATTTAGATTTATAGATATTTAATATTTTGTTGTTATTGTAAATAATATCTTTTTAAAATTAGTGTTTCTTGATGGTATATGTAAAAATGCTTGATTTTTACGCATTGTTGTTATAAAAATTTCATTAAGCTCATTTATTAACCCTGATAATTTATTTGTACATTCTTTGGGGTTTTCTGTATTAAAAGCTTACTATCTGTCAGTTTTATTTTTCTTTTTAACCTTTATAACTTTAAAAATATTTTTCCTCTCATATTATACTTGTTAAACTTTACATATGTTGTTGAATATAAATGGTGATACTAGGCATCCTTGTCTTATTTCTGATTTTGAAAGTAAAACTTCTAACATTTTTTTTACAATTAAGTAGGATGTTTGTAATAGTTTTTAAAAAATAGTTATATTTTGATAAATTAAGATGATTTTCTTCTATTTCTGCTATGCCAATTTTTTTTGTTTTATAAGTGCTATATGGTGTTAAATTTCATCAAATACATTTTGTGAATATTCTAAGATGAGGATATGATTTTTCTCCTATTCTATTAATGATAAATTACTTGCTCAATTTTCAAATATTAAATCAAGCTTGCATTCTGATATAAGCTCATTTTGGTCATTATGTACTAACCTTATACATTGTTAAAGTTGCTTTGATAATATTTGGCACAGTGCTTTTTTTTTTTTTTTTTGAGAAGTTTTTGATACAGGGCATGTGCGCTCGCCAGAGAGAGAGAGAGAGAGAGCGAGAAATCACCCCCAGGGGGGATGACCATGCCACGATCCCTTCTCCTCCATTCTCCTTGGGATCTTGAGCACGCATGCACATGCGCCCAGCGTGAGTTTAAGCCACCAGGTCTGGGACTCGAACTGCATTGACTACATGGGAGTTCAGCCACATAGCCATTACGCTAACTGCTGGCTCCTGGCATAGTGTTATCATGAGTGATATTTATTTGTTTATTTTCCTTTCCTCATCAGATTTTCTGTCATGGCTGTGCTCAATTAAGAAAACTATTTTTCATGGGGAATTCATGAGCTATTATCGTTATTTTATTCTTAAAAGTTTGGTAGAATTTTATTATTAAAACTATGAGTTTTTTTTAGAAAGTTGTAATTATATTTAATTTCTTTAACACTGATAGGAATATTTAGATTTTGTATTTAATCATTTGTGAATTTTGGAAGGTATAATTTTCTAGATATTTGTCAATATCATGTAGCTACAAAATATATTGATATGAAGTACTAAAGATATTCTTAGTAGCAAAATAATCTTCAATGATGCAACCTTTTTGTTTCCTAATTTTGATGATGTGTTCACTCCTAATTTCTTGTTTTTCAGGAATTTTACACATTTATTAATCATTTTATAAAACCAATTTCTGGCCCTGTTGATCCTTTCTGTTAAAATTTTATTTTATTAATTTTGGTTCTTTTTCCTATTACTTCCATTAATTTCTTTCTTATATTTTTCTTGGCTTTCATTTACTTCTTTTTAATTTTCTTGAGTTGACCATTGATTTTACACTTTTTAAAAAGAATTATTTTATTTAACTTTATTTATTTATTTATTTATTATTTATTTATTTATTTTAATCTGATTAGGAGAGAGTGAGAGAGAGAGTGCTTTATTTTTCTGCTATGCATTTAAATCTATACATTTCCCTTTAAGTACAAATTCATTATATAAGATACTTTTTTTTAAAATTTTTATTTTATTTTATTTTATTTATTCATTCATTTTTTTTTTTTTAAATTGACCAGAGAGAGACAGAGGGTGAGAGTGAGAGAGAGAAGAAGTGAGAAAGCAAGCCACCAGATTCAGGACTTGAACCCTGGTCGGCCATGTGGGAGTGTCCAGCGCCTTAACCACCACACCACCTGCTGGTCCCTATAAGATACATTTTAATGTGTTATATTTTCATCATCATTAGCTCAATATATTTTAATTCCTTTGTGATTTTTTTCATTGCTTTATTGGTTATTTAGAAGTATATCTAAAATTTTTAAGTATTTGGAGTTTTCAGTTATCTGTTAACTATTAATTCTAGCTTACTTGAACTGTGGACAATGAATATTTTGTGTATAATAATAAATTTTGAAATGTGCAACACTATGAATTTTTCGATTTTTGCAAAATCTGTTTATATCTGAAAAGAACATGTGTTCTGAAGTTGCTAGGTATTCTCTCTGTCAATTAAAACATCTTATGCTATTCATATCATTCATATCTTTAGTAACATTTTAATGCTTTTTCTATCAGTTACTGAGAAGAGGTTAAAATATCCTGCTTGGGTTTATTTTCTTTCTTAGTTCTGTCCGTGTTTTTTTATTTGCCTTATGTGTAGAGAGATGTTATGTGTTATTAGGGTTGTATTAATTCATTTTTGAAATACCTCTTGTGAATTGAAACTTTGCTTCTTATGAGATAGTTTCGTTACTTCTAGTCATTCTTTCCCCCTTAAGATCTACTTTAGCTATGCAGCAGGTCTTGTGAATATCCTGTTCACGTTTCCTGAGCACTCACCATTGTGCACACTGATGGTTTCCTATCACTCTCCAGCTGCTGGCTTTTTCGGGGAAGTGTGGCAAGTGTGCAGGGAGGGCAGGCCAGGAGTTCTGGGAAGCTGATACTTCAATAGTATTCCATCCAGTGACAGACGGAACCAAAGTACAAATACCTCGACTTAGTCACCTACTGGGTGGAACAGCTGTGAGGGACAGTCTACACCATCTCTCAGAGGTTCTCGGTGGGACTGAGTCTCACTCATTGTGGTAACGGGCTCGGTAATTTGCCCCTGATTGGCTTCCTTCATTTCCTTTATCGCCCTCTCCCCTTCCCAATTCTATTAGAGTATACCCTGAGAACACTTCCCAAATAAACTACGCCTTCTTAAGCATTTGTCTCAGGTCCGTTCCAGAGGAAACCCAACCAACGGTGGTTTTATATATTTTAAGGTTTGTATGACATATTTTTTTCCAGTTTTTATTTCTGTAGCCTTTAGTTTAGACGTCTCTCTAATAAGCCATATATAGAGGTTTTTTGTTTCTTTTATTTAATAATACCATCATTTGTCTTTCAGTTCATTTCCATTTGAAGTAATTTACTGATATATTTGGATCTAAGTCTTGATCTTTGCTTTCAATTTCCTCTTTTATTCTATGCTATTTTTTGTCTACATTCTTAACTTTTTCTTTGATGTTGATGTAATGTGCTCATTTTTCCATTTTGCTCTCTAATAGCTTGATATTTGTACACCTCTTTCTATTTCAGTGATTGGAGATGATCATATCCAACCTTGACTTACCCAAGGCAACTTTACTAATTGAAGCTGTGACTCACCCTTCATAGCTGACATTCAGCTGGTGTGGTTTCATTCCTCTTGGCAGCTCGTGTGAACTCTTTCTTAGCTTTCATTTCTTTTTGCTTGGGCAAAACTGACCAACAATTTCAAAGAGCCCTTAAAAACAGGAGGGAGTAGCGTTGAGAATGGCGAGGTTGGAGATCAGGGGAGATATCATCACGGAATCAAAGAAACGATTTTTGGGTTTTGGGTTTTTGGTGACATCACCTTTTCCTTTGCTCCAGTTGTTTCGCTTATAATTTTAGCCTGTGATTCTTTGCCACTGACCTCCTTGTTACCTTCCTTCCATCGCCACTCAGCCCACTCTAGGATTCTGCTCTTACTTTCTTGCTTCTACGGGAGTTTTCTAAGCCGTCATGAAGTTCTGCAAACTTGGTGGCTTAAAACAACAGGAATGTGTTGCCTCACAGTTCCGGAGGCTAAAAGTCTGAAATGAAGGGTGGTCACAGGGCATACCCCCTCTCAAGGCTTGAGGGGAGAATATTTCCATGTCTTTTCCTAGCTTCTGGTGGTTGCAAGCAATCCTTAGTATTTCATATCTTTCTAGTCTCTGCCTCCTTCTCTGTAGGATGTGTTTCCCTGTGCGTCTCTATATCTCTTTCACACGTCACTCTCTTTGTGTGTCTGTGTTCAAATTTTCGTCTTCTTATAAGGACAGGTTAGGTTGGGCCCTAATCCAGTAAGAGCTCATCTTAATTTGATTTTATCTGCTGGACTATTTTAGCAAATAAGGTTACATTTTGAGGTTTTAAGTATATGTAGTTTAAGGGGACACTATTCAACCCAGCACAAACTCATTTAAAGTGCAGTAAAAGTAGCATTGGCCTAGACGTTAGAAGTCTAATACTCATTCTGCCGGTGCTGTTAATAATGTGTATACAGACTCTGGAGTTCTCAAACAGGGGTTCAAACCTCAGCTTTGCCACTTAACCTCACTGAACTTTAATGTTTTCATTTGTAAACTGAGGATTTGTAAACATTCTTACTCTAGGTAGGAATGAATATGATTTTAAAACAAGAATTATTTATTTAATTTTATTTATTATTATTTTAAAATTTGCTATTGGGCATGTGTGTTCACGTGGGTGAGATAGGGAGGTAGAGAGAGAGTGGTGGGGAAAGTGAGAGAGCAAGCCTCCAGGTCTGGGAATAGAACCGCAGTTGGCCATATAGGAGTCCAGTGCCTTAACTACCCCACCCCCTATTAGCCCCAACCATGTTTTCTAAATGCTTGGCACAGTGCTTAGTACTTGGTAGATGCTTAGCAAATGTTGATTTTCTCTCATCTGTTTCTTCTTAGTTTGTCTGCAGTATAATTGTTTTGTTTTTTTTTTTTGGAGAGATTTTCACTATAGGGCGTGTGCACTCCCCAGACAAACAGAGAGAGACATAGAGACAGAAAGCGAGAAATCACC
>NW_006159564.1:2816365-2829096 GCF_000334495.1 Tupaia belangeri chinensis
TTTTTTTTTTATTAACATGTAATAATTGTTCATAGTTATAGGCTGCAATGTGATTTTCAGTACATGAGTACAATGTGTAATGATTAAATTAGGGTAATTAGTCATCTCAACTATTTGTCATTATTTCGTGTTGGGAACATTCAATTCTTTTTTTTTAGGTATTCTGAGATACATAGTAAATTGTTGTTAACTATATTTGCGTCACTGTATTTTTTTAAAAAATAATGTTTTTGTTAACATAAACATTGTTACAATTTTTTTTGGCACATGAATATAATGTGTAATGATGAAATCACGGTAATTAGTATACACATCATGCCCATCAGTTGGAACATCATATACAGTAAGTTGCTGTTAACCACATTGTCTCCACTAGATTTTGTAATACTAGAGAGTGTTACCCTTATCCTGTTCAGCCTTCAGCAGTCGTTCTTCATCTCTCTACTTCTGTGAGGTCAGTGTTTTGAGTTTCCACATATGAAGAACAACATATGGTATCTCTCTTTCTGTGGCTAGCTTGTTTACCTAACACGATGTCCTCCAGGCTTCTTGTTTAACTTCACATGACAGGATTTTATCCGTTCTAATCACTGCACAGTATTGTGTTATCGCTCGATCCCTATCTGACACTTTCTTTATCCATTCGTTTATGATAGACCCTCAAATTGATTCCGTATCTTGGCTGTTATAAATAGTGTCACAGTAAACCCTGGGGTGCAGACATCTTTATAGCACATGGATTTCCTTTTTTGGTATATATACCTAGTAGTGGGATTACTGGCTCATACCGCAGTTTTATTTTTAGTTTTTTGAGCAACTTCCACACTGTTTTCCATAATGGCTGTAGTCATTTACATTCTAAGTGAATGTATTTTTGAGATCCTTCCAACTTCAGGATTTGGTAGCTCCTTTGAGTGATGTCTTCTTATTCTTCCTTACCTATCTCTCTCATCTCTTTCCTGTTTAAGAATTTGGCCTAATTCCAGCGTTTCCTCCCCATTTTCCTTCTAACCTTTTTCTCCCTGCTTTTGTCCTTTGTACCTAGGGCAGCATTCATTATGCTTTGCCTAGGAATAGTCCCACTTTATGCCCATTTTCCCAGTGTAATCATTGACAATGCTTCCTTCCACTCTGGAAGTGTCATGGTTTGGATGTTGAGCAATACAAGAGGACTTCAAAATGTTCATGGAAAAATACAGTGTGAGTTTATTTTGGTACAAAAAGTTTTGAAATCCATATACAGTTATTTCAAAGTACGCATTTTCTGTGTATTTTTTTGAAGACTCTACATAATGGTCACTTCTTGTAGAGTGTTCTTATAGCCTTGGGCCTGGCTCTACCATTGCATGAACCAAAACATGTTATGTTACCGTGTCGTATTTCAATTGTTTTTTGGGTTTGCCTCTTTGGTAGGACTTAGGGCAGTCATTAGGAATGAGTTTCCTTGTTTCCCCAGTCTAACACATCATACCTGGCACATATGAAGTTCTCAGCAATGTTTGTTGTACATGTGGATGTTTTTGAAACCTTGCTTCCTTCACTGAGTGCATAGCAGGTGCTCAGTAAATATTCTTTAAGTTGAGGTAGCTTGCTGCCTTTTATGGAAATGAGAAAGAACTTGACAGAAACCACTGCTCCTGTCTCTGTCTTCCTTTATTTGTGGCCATTAACTCAGAGCTCTCAGTTAGCCTCCAGACATTTAGCCTCCAGATTTGTGACTCATTTCTTCCTTTCAAAGCTATTTTAATGCTTTGAAAACTGGAGTTATCCTTTTCAGGACTCCAGACAGTGCTGTGATGGTCTGCTTTCCCATCTCTGGGTGCTTGCTTTGGGCAAGGGTACCTCCATGATTAAAGTCTCCTCCACCCTGAGGTCCGGAGGCCTTCTCTCCTCTGTTGTCTGTCTCGGATGCACCATGCTTTATCTGCCATCTTGTCTTAACTTCAAGGCCACGCCCTCCTTGGTTCCTTCATGCTGTGGCTGTGTCTATACAAGTGAAATTAAGTGGATAATGAAGCCGGTGACAGGTTTAATTTAGGTCACAGAGACACCTTTGCTTGACAAAAGTTGACAGAAGTTTGCTTTCCTGTTGTGGTTGGCTCATTGCCTCAGCACTCCGCCCCATTTTATGCTGTAGGTTGGGATCTGCTCTGCCACAGAAATAGTTTCTTGTCATTTAGTTCAAATGGTAGGAAATGTTTCCACTCTTCAGGAATTAAGAAATCTAAGTACCTGCATTGAGTCAGTGAGCTGCTCTTCCTGCTGTTTGCTGAAAATCACTGCTTATTTAGTTTTCAGCAAACAGCTATTGAAAAGTTACTAAGAAATGATGCCAATAATTGCCATCTTCAGGGAGTGCTGTTGAGGCCGTGCAGATCCACAGTTCAAATCAACTTCTGTGAGAACATCCTGGGAGGAGTGTAGTTAGCTGATAGTCTCCAGCTGCAGCTCTTTGGACCTGTCCTTGCATTTATGCAGCCAAGACACACTCTTTTTTTCTTTTCTTTCTGAGGGGGAGAGAAAAAGAGAGGGAGAGAGAGAGAGATAGAAAAGGAGAGAGGCAGAGAGAGGCATATTTGACAGGGTGTTGATATGCTGTGGTGTTCCTGCTCTAGCCTTCTAATCAGCCAGGACCATAGGCACACGAATCCACTCCTAGCATGCTCATATTGGCCCAGGATCCGAACCTGCATCTCCCACGTGTCTCCAGCTTCTCAAGTGGTGGCACTATCTGTGTACCATTGTGTCTTGGCCCCATGCTGTACTCTTCCTGGGCTGCTTCTAGTGACTGAACATGGTAGATCATTGGAGCCGGGCTATTTCTGACCGACATGGGATTCCTTTACCTGGTAATCATTGCCTGGTGACTCCGTCAATCTGACTGAGACTCTCAGAACTATGCTGTGGTCTGATGCTCCTACTAGTCATTCTTCTTTTTGCCTCTTCTCTTTTCCTTGTGGTCAGACCTGCATTGAGTCTGAAGGCTCTCCCTGCCCATGTTGGAGGCCTCTTTCCTTAATCCTCCAAAGGCATTTCTTCCAAGAAATCTCCTCCATGACTAATTTTGGCACCTACTTCTTGGAAGAGTTGAGTTGACACAGGTTTCCAGACCTGTGTAGATGGAATGTGTGCACTGAGAACACTGAATACTCTTCATTCTCTTGCTCTCCAACACTAAGTAGTAGGATTAAAGTACAATGGGGACATACAATCTTAGACTTTAAATATGTATTTTATAATTCCCATAGCATGTCATTTCCTTGAGGGCAGGGACCATGACTAACGTAATTCTTTGTTCAGTTTTCAGAACAGAGTGATAAATAAAAGCACTTAAAAGAAGAAAAAATAATAATAGTTGTAAAATGGTAGTAATAATAATTTATCACAGGCCCTCCCTCGTAGCATATGTTTTGTCCCAGCCCTCATAACACCTTGCAGAAAGGTGCTGTCATGCTTGTTTTTGCAGATGTGGAAAGTGAACAATGAGAGCAGCTGAATGTATTGCTAAAGGTCACCCTGGAGCTAGTAAGTGGCTATCCAGGGTTTGGATTCATGGGCCTCTGATGCTCTTGCTTTTTCTGTGAAAACCATGCCCAGTGTTAAGGGTACTCTTTAGACTTAAGTTAGACCCCAAACAATCTGAGAAGTTGAGTGCCCTTCTCTATGGCCTGGAGAGTCTACCAGCATGACTCGACCTTGTCCCTGAGTTTTACATCGTAAGCATTTTATATAGTTCTTTAATGAATCTGGAAAAGAAAGATGATGTCTTTAAGACAGTTCCTCCTTCCTTCTTAGCTCCTGTGGTCTAATGTTATAGAGCAAGAAAGCAGCACAGAAAGATGGCAGGCCCAAAGGGCACCATTTATATGAAACGTCTGTTACAGGCAAATCCATAGGCAGAGGGTAGATCAGTGGTTGCCAGTGGCTGGGAGTAGGGGAGAATGGGAAGTGAAGTGACTGCTAATGGGTGTGGAGTTTCTTTTTTGGGTGGTGAAAATGTTCTGAATTTATATAGTAGTGATTGCACAATCCTTTGACTATACTAAAAAATACTGAATTTTCTGTGTACTTAAAAAGGATGAATTTTGTGATATGTGAATTACAGATCAATAAAAATTAAATATAACTTTCAGATTCTTTTTAAAAACTAAATATTATTGGGGCCAGGTGCTGACACAGTGAGTAAAACACAATATTCTATGGGGCTGACCCGCGTGGGAAGGTTCTGGGTTCATGTCAGACCTCACTGAGCACACAAAGCATGTGTGTGCCTACGATCTGGGTGCTGCCTGATGATGGAGTTGGATCACAGTGTCAAGATCCTGTTGGGTTTGTTATCTCTCTCATTCTCTTGCTTATGGGAAAAATAAACAATTAAAAAAAACTCTCAAAAACCATTAGTTAGATGAAACTTATTCACACTGCAAATATTAATGTTAAGGTGAATTATGATTGATTTTTAGGGGGGGAGGGAGGGAGGGAGCGAAGGAGGGAGAGAGAGAGAGAGACACAGAGAAAGAAAGTGAGAAAGCAAGCTACCAGGTTTGGGACTCGAACCACGGTCAGCCATGTGGGAGTCCAACACCCTTAACCACCATGCTACCTGCCGGCCCCTGATTTTTAAGTTCTTATCTTGTCCTTTGAGAGGTTGCATTACTTTCTTACTCTAAAATATGTGCATACAATTCACTCTTTTAGATGATTCTTTTTCAGTGTTTCAAAGCATTTATTCAGAAGTACTTTGGTGTCTAAAACAAGTGGTCAGTCAGGTTCTCTACTCTGGTCTTGGTTCTGGATCTAGATGTCAGACTGCCAGGATGCCCTAATGACTTCAGCAAACAGGATGACCTAAACAAGACTCCTGCTTTCGTAAGTGGAGCTTGAGCAACTTCTGTCCTCAGGTGCCTGGCGTGGACTTGAAGACATCCCTGCATGTGTACTGGGAAGCCAGGAGCCGTGACTGTGCTGACAGCCAACACTGAGCACTCAGCTGGCTCTCACAGGTGTGGGAACTTCCTGTTCTTGGCAGACGAAAGAGAAGCTTTGACTCTGTAACTCCCTGTCCCACTAGCTCTGGGGTGCGTCTGCAAGGCAGGGAGTCTTTAGGGAGTCTTTCCATTTACGTTCCATCCTTACGGGAACCAGTCACAGTAAGGTTGTGGGTGAGTTAGTTGTATATATACGTCTCAATTTTCCTCGCTGTAGAATTGAGATGAGCGATAGTGGGTCCAGATGTTATGCTTACATGGGAAGAGTCTGAAGGGATCTTGTGAATCATTGTGTACAGCACAGACTTAGACAGGAAACGACATAGGCAGTTAGTGGCAGAGCTGCAATTGGTTTCTAAATTCCTAGTATAAGTCACCCCCCCCCCCTTTGGCCTCTGATTTGCAGCTATGTGATGATGGAAGCAGAAACCGAAATAGAGCAGGGATTTTACTTAGGAACCCAGAACCTTCTGCTTTGCTATATTGTATCTGCAGGAACTCCCTAGTCTTGGCCCTGTGTTTTCTCTCTCCAGCTTTTTTCCTAGGCGATTTTCTAACCGTTGTGGTGATAATTTTTCCAGACATTTCTCATGTAGAACCATAAAATTTAATTCATTTTTATTTCTGGTGTATTTCATAAACACTATTTTTTTTTTGGAAGTGGGGGGCGGGATGTTCTAGACATTGTGATAGTATTTTGGAGCTAAAAGATTGAATAAGACTTAGAGCCTGCCCTGCAGGTGCTTACGGTCTAGAAGAGGAGACAGACACCAGTATATAACAATACAGGATATGATAGTTACTGTAACGGGAATATGCCTAAGGTCCTGAGTGGGGAAAATGGAGTAATGTCAGGGCACGGACCATGGAAGGCAAAGAGCTAGAAATAAGCTTCGTAGAGGAGGTGGCATCTCAGTGGGAATGGAAAGAAAACCAGCAATTAGAATAAAACATTTCCTGATATGCTTTTACTTCCTGCTTCTACTCAGGCACGGTTTAGCATAACAAAAATTGCATCTAGAAAATGGTAGCTAGGTTCAAGTTAGAACTTGGATTTCCTACTGAAATGCTCACCAGGAACGTTACGACTTGGCTCAGATACTGTTTTAGTAACATGCCATTGGTGAGGAGGTGAATTCCAAGCACCTTATTTACTTCTCCCAACAACCAGATGAAGTAGATACCAGTATTCCAGGTGAGGAAACAGAGGGTTAAGTAATAACTTGTCTAAGGTCAGAGAGCTACAAAATGGTAATCCAGAATGTGAACGCAACAGTGTCTAACTCCAGAGACCGAATTTTTACTCCTACCTTGTGCCACGGTAGGAACCGAGTTGAAACATAACTCAGACTTTATCTTTTACATCTCCTCCCCAGGAGTCATAGCCATCAGAAACGGAGGATTGTCTGTTGATGATAACACGTAGGATAATATCTTTAACTGGACTGGTGTGCAGTGTATTTGTGCTGGGAAAATTTATTTTAAAAGCTGTGGTGATATACAATGTTTGAATATATAAAATAAATTTAAAAAAGAAAAAAGAAGTCATAGTCATACAATCAGACAGATCAATGAGTACTTGCTTAGTCCCTGTGAGGTATTCGACACCGTGGGGGGCCCTGTAAGGAGTGTAGAGAAATGAGAGCTTACATTCTGGAGGAGGAAATTTACACAAAAGGACTGAGGCCTTGACAGAATAAGTGGTTTGCTCAAGATCATATGGCTAGGGATGGAGACCCAACACTGGAACACTGGACTTTTAGCCTTGGAACTATGGTTCTTTCTTCTATAATCCTTCAAAAGAGCTTCTGTGGGACCAGAACCAAAAACAAAACAAAATAAAAAAAAAGAGAAAAAAAAAAAACCCCAACGTTTAGGGCCAGGGTTTCACTGTACTTTTTTTTTTCTTTCTTTTTCTGATTTGGTACATCCTTTCCCAAAATCTATATAAGGGTGATGCCAGAAAAAGATATTTTGAGGCTGCTCAGCCAGAAAGATTTGTAAGTCTCCCTTTGATGTGATCTGCTATTTTTTCTACTCTTCTTCAACTCTAATCTATGAACTACTTGATATTTAAAAAACAGAAAAAAGTCTTGCTTAGGTTAGTTTTGAAATCATGCTGATTCACATTCCTTCATATTCGAACAGCAATAAACCTGGAGAATGATCTAAACTAGTTTCCACATAGGGTAGCGTTAAAAACCTATGGTTGAAAGATCTGAAGTTGTCATCTCTCTGGACTTGAGGAAGAAAAATTTATAATGGATTTGGTCGACAAGGTGAAGAAGCTGGAAAAGGAGAGTGGAGTTATGTGATATTCTAAAAAGCTGGTAAGACCAGTTAATTCATGTGTTCAGATCTGCAAGGATGTTTTTGCCTCATCATGTGGTCATGCAACTGTACCCTGATGGGGTGTAACCAATACAAATGTATGACTAGGTGGCTGTAACTGGCAAACTTCTGGAAGGTTCTGAAGAAAAACCCTTGAAATCCTTCGAGTTCCTTTCTCTTGAGTGCAGATAGTTTTTGAAGTTTGCTTTTAAAACAGTTACCCTTTAAAGTAGTCGCACGTTATGCTCAAGTTTAATATCTCACAGGTGGACAGAGCGCTCACTTACCACTGCACTGGGTTGTGAATTAATAGATTCAATTCTTGGACTTTCTAGCAGGGAATGACCTTGAGTCTTGAAAGTTTAAATCTCAATTTATACATGAGGCGGTAGGATGTTAAGTGATTTGCCCAAGATCAATTACAATAGAACAGAAATGAGAACTCAGGACTTTTATTTTCATCTATTTTTGTGAAAGAGAGTTCACCCTTTTCACTTGCTGTTCAAGAATACACGAATATATATGTATGTGTGTGTATATATATGTGTATTTTTTTAAATGCATACATCAAACCATAAAGGGCAAAAAGATTAAAGTTATTTTTTTCAGTGTGAAAGTTTTCCTGAATCAAAATGGAGTCATCTCTGTCACCTTGTGCTAAAATCCTGACCAAACTGAGCTGGGAAGGCCATGAGGAGGTGTTTTCACATGCTGGCATGGCTGATAACAAGAATCGATGTTTGGGAAACTCTGCCTGAATCACAACTTTGCACAAAGACCATTGCAACCTGACATGAGGATTTTTTTTCCCCTGCAAAAACATCTGCTCAGAGACTGTCTGTCCAACCTTGATTTGATGTGACCCTTGTTATTGATCCTGGTAGCTGAGGACAATTGCCTCAAAATAAGCAGTGAACCCTTTACCTTCTCACCAGGAACGTTACGACTTGGCTCAGATACTGTTTTAGTAACATGCCATTGGTGAGGAGGTGAATTCCAAGCACCTTATTTACTTCTCCCAACAACCAGATGAAGTAGATACCAGTATTCCAGGTGAGGAAACAGAGGGTTAAGTAATAACTTGTCTAAGGTCAGAGAGCTACAAAATGGTAATCCAGAATGTGAACGCAACAGTGTCTAACTCCAGAGACCGAATTTTTACTCCTACCTTGTGCCACGGTAGGAACCGAGTTGAAACATAACTCAGACTTTATCTTTTACATCTCCTCCCCAGGAGTCATAGCCATCAGAAACGGAGGATTGTCTGTTGATGATAACACGTAGGATAATATCTTTAACTGGACTGGTGTGCAGTGTATTTGTGCTGGGAAAATTTATTTTAAAAGCTGTGGTGATATACAATGTTTGAATATATAAAATAAATTTAAAAAAGAAAAAAGAAGTCATAGTCATACAATCAGACAGATCAATGAGTACTTGCTTAGTCCCTGTGAGGTATTCGACACCGTGGGGGGCCCTGTAAGGAGTGTAGAGAAATGAGAGCTTACATTCTGGAGGATGAAATTTACACAAAAGGACTGAGGCCTTGACAGAATAAGTGGTTTGCTCAAGATCATATGGCTAGGGATGGAGACCCAACACTGGAACACTGGACTTTTAGCCTTGGAACTATGGTTCTTTCTTCTATAATCCTTCAAAAGAGCTTCTGTGGGACCAGAACCAAAAACAAAACAAAATAAAAAAATGAGAAAAAAAAAACCCCAACGTTTAGGGCCAGGGTTTCACTGTACTTTTTTTTTTCTTTCTTTTTCTGATTTGGTACATCCTTTCCCAAAATCTATATAAGGGTGATGCCAGAAAAAGATATTTTGAGGCTGCTCAGCCAGAAAGATTTGTAAGTCTCCCTTTGATGTGATCTGCTATTTTTTCTACTCTTCTTCAACTCTAATCTATGAACTACTTGATATTTAAAAAACAGAAAAAAGTCTTGCTTAGGTTAGTTTTGAAATCATGCTGATTCACATTCCTTCATATTCGAACAGCAATAAACCTGGAGAATGATCTAAACTAGTTTCCACATAGGGTAGCGTTAAAAACCTATGGTTGAAAGATCTGAAGTTGTCATCTCTCTGGACTTGAGGAAGAAAAATTTATAATGGATTTGGTCGACAAGGTGAAGAAGCTGGAAAAGGAGAGTGGAGTTATGTGATATTCTAAAAAGCTGGTAAGACCAGTTAATTCATGTGTTCAGATCTGCAAGGATGTTTTTGCCTCATCATGTGGTCATGCAACTGTACCCTGATGGGGTGTAACCAATACAAATGTATGACTAGGTGGCTGTAACTGGCAAACTTCTGGAAGGTTCTGAAGAAAAACCCTTGAAATCCTTCGAGTTCCTTTCTCTTGAGTGCAGATAGTTTTTGAAGTTTGCTTTTAAAACAGTTACCCTTTAAAGTAGTCGCACGTTATGCTCAAAACTTGAAAGTTTAAATCTCAATTTACACATGAGGCGGTAGGATGTTAAGTGATTTGCCCAAGATCAATTACAATAGAACAGAAATGAGAACTCAGGACTTTTATTTTCATCTATTTTTGTGAAAGAGAGTCCACCCTTTTCACTTGCTGTTCAAGAATACACGAATATATATGTATGTGTGTGTATATATATGTGTATTTTTTTAAATGCATACATCAAACCATAAAGGGCAAAAAGATTAAAGTTATTTTTTTCAGTGTGAAAGTTTTCCTGAATCAAAATGGAGTCATCTCTGTCACCTTGTGCTAAAATCCTGACCAAACTGAGCTGGGAAGGCCATGAGGAGGTGTTTTCACATGCTGGCATGGCTGATAACAAGAATCGATGTTTGGGAAACTCTGCCTGAATCACAACTTTGCACAAAGACCATTGCAACCTGACATGAGGATTTTTTTTCCCCTGCAAAAACATCTGCTCAGAGACTGTCCGTCCAACCTTGATTTGATGTGACCCTTGTTATTGATCCTGGTAGCTGAGGACAATTGCCTCAAAATAAGCAGTGAACCCTTTACCTTTTCTCCCGCTTGTGGCTTTTGCCTTTAAAACATGTGCAAGGGGACCAGCACATGGTGTAATGGTTATGTCACTGGACTCCCACATGTTCGACTGTGGTTTGAGTCCCAAACCTGGTGGCTTGAAACTCATGCTGGGCAAGTGTATGAGTATGCATGCCCAGAATTCTGAGAGGAGAATGGAGGAGAATGGCCATCCTCCCTGGGGGGTGACTTATTGCTTTCAGTCCCTCTGGGAAGCACATGCTCCCTGTAGCAAAAATCTCTCTTAAAAAATAAAAGGAAAAAAAAATGTGCAAGGATCAAAAACCTCCCTGAGCATGCTCTGAGGCTACTGGAAACAGTTACCCTTTCATCTGGGCTCCCTGCTGGCTGTAGTCACTCATATTTCAGCTTAGAATAAACCTCTTTCAAGGTTTTACAGAGTTTGATTATTTTTCCACGACATCCACTTTTCACTCCTCTATATAAATACTTTTTAAACATTTTTTATGCTCACGTATATGTGTGGATATATAATATATAAACAAAATAATATTGTTGTTTTTCATTAATAGGGCCCACATTTCATGCATTGTTCTTCAGCTTGCTTCATTTTATTTAAAAAACATTTCTGAATAATAAAATATGTACACATACGTAAAAAAACCACCAGTGATTACAGAAAAGTGAAACATCTCTGACCTACTTCTGTGTCTCAGTTATGCAGTTTTTCCTGGAGGTAATCAACGTTACCAGTTTCTCATGTGGTTTGGTTACCCAGAGATGTCCTTTTGCCCAAACAAGTCTCTAAACACCCTTAAAAAAACAAAACAAACCAAAACTGTAGCATACTATACATGTTTATTTGGACTTTGTTTTTATTTATTTTTTTTTAAATGTATAGTTTGGAGTTTATCCCAGATTAAGACTCTTATTTTTCTTTGGATGGTTTTATCCGTTCAGTATGTCATAGAGTGGCATAGTAATACATTTCATGGTTAGTATTGTGTCCTATAATTGCATTATATGATTCTCATGATTTACTTAACCTGTCACCTACTGACTTAGTGTGTTTTCAGTATTTCTCTATTTAGAAATTGTGGCAATATAGAGCTGGCCGATGGCGTGGTGGTAAAGGGTGCTGGACTCCCACATGGCCAACTGTGATTTGAGTCCCGGACCTGGTGGCTTGCTTTCTCTCTCTCTCTCTTTCTCTTGCTCTGTCCCTCTCTGATAAAATTAGAATAAATAAATAAATAAATAAAATAATTTAAAAATTGTGGCAATAAATAACTTTGAAGATAGGGCATCCCATATACATTAGAGGACATTTATAAAATGAATTTCTGGAAGTGGCATTTCTGGGTCAAATGTGTGCAATTCTAATTTTGATAGTGAAGGGATTAAAAAATAACACTCTGGCATACTGACTGAGTAAAAGGCATTTGAAATCAGTAGGGGCAAAAAGATCACTCTGGCTTTTGTGTTGTTTCCAAAAAAGTAAAATGTGAAATTCTTCTGTGAAGGAAGCAATATCCTTATCCTCAAGGATGAGAAGTTGAGACCACAGGAATTCTATACAGACCTTGTTAAAATAACTCGAATCTTCTACACCTCCCTGGATAATGTAGTGCTACTCTAATTGCTTCTTTGGATCTTTGTTTCCTTATGAGAACTCCCATGCTATGCAAAACTTGCATGAAATAAATTTGTATGCTTTTCCCATTAATCTATCTTACGCTTACTTAATTATTGGGCTCAGCTGGGACTCTAAAAGGGTAGAAGTGGACTTTTGCTACCTCTACAACAGATACTGCCAGACTGCCCTGCATGAAGGTATGGAAGTTGTATCAATTTACTCTCTTCAGCAGCGTCTGAGAAAGCTTGTCCTCCTATGGTAGTATATAGAAACTTGCTTCAGTCTTCCCACCCTCTCTTGGCCTACCACAAAATGTCTATACCATAGTTTACTTGAACACTCCCCTGTTGATGGATATTTAATTTATTTCCAATTTTTCAGATTTATAAAAAAGGCTGCATTGAACATGCTTGTGAAAGTTTGTTAACGTATCGCTAGGAAATACCTAAAAGTGGAAATCTTGTTTCAAATGTTATGCGTTTATTTTGATAATGATGCCAAATTGCTCAATGAATAGCTAAAACAAATTCTGTCTCAACCAGTAAGGACAACAACGTATATGTTTCTAAATGTTCTCACTAAAATGAGGTATTCATTTAATTTCTATTTTAATGTTGGTTTCTCTGATAGAAGTGATATTGAGCATATTATTTTCTGAAAAAGGAATATATTAAGAGCAGTCTCTGGAGCAACCGTGTTAGGATGCAGACCCCAGCTCTATCATTTGATGATTTTTTTCTTTTTAGCCTTTTTCCATAGGGTGTGTGCCAGAGACAGAGAGA
>NW_006159564.1:2831210-2833040 GCF_000334495.1 Tupaia belangeri chinensis
AGTGGGGAAAATGGAGTAATGTCAGGGCACGGACCATGGAAGGCAAAGAGCTAGAAATAAGCTTCGTAGAGGAGGTGGCATCTCAGTGGGAATGGAAAGAAAACCAGCAATTAGAATAAAACATTTCCTGATATGCTTTTACTTCCTGCTTCTACTCAGGCACGGTTTAGCATAACAAAAATTGCATCTAGAAAATGGTAGCTAGGTTCAAGTTAGAACTTGGATTTCCTACTGAAATGCTCACCAGGAACGTTACGACTTGGCTCAGATACTGTTTTAGTAACATGCCATTGGTGAGGAGGTGAATTCCAAGCACCTTATTTACTTCTCCCAACAACCAGATGAAGTAGATACCAGTATTCCAGGTGAGGAAACAGAGGGTTAAGTAATAACTTGTCTAAGGTCAGAGAGCTACAAAATGGTAATCCAGAATGTGAACGCAACAGTGTCTAACTCCAGAGACCGAATTTTTACTCCTACCTTGTGCCACGGTAGGAACCGAGTTGAAACATAACTCAGACTTTATCTTTTACATCTCCTCCCCAGGAGTCATAGCCATCAGAAACGGAGGATTGTCTGTTGATGATAACACGTAGGATAATATCTTTAACTGGACTGGTGTGCAGTGTATTTGTGCTGGGAAAATTTATTTTAAAAGCTGTGGTGATATACAATGTTTGAATATATAAAATAAATTTAAAAAAGAAAAAAGAAGTCATAGTCATACAATCAGACAGATCAATGAGTACTTGCTTAGTCCCTGTGAGGTATTCGACACCGTGGGGGGCCCTGTAAGGAGTGTAGAGAAATGAGAGCTTACATTCTGGAGGATGAAATTTACACAAAAGGACTGAGGCCTTGACAGAATAAGTGGTTTGCTCAAGATCATATGGCTAGGGATGGAGACCCAACACTGGAACACTGGACTTTTAGCCTTGGAACTATGGTTCTTTCTTCTATAATCCTTCAAAAGAGCTTCTGTGGGACCAGAACCAAAAACAAAACAAAATAAAAAAATGAGAAAAAAAAAACCCCAACGTTTAGGGCCAGGGTTTCACTGTACTTTTTTTTTTCTTTCTTTTTCTGATTTGGTACATCCTTTCCCAAAATCTATATAAGGGTGATGCCAGAAAAAGATATTTTGAGGCTGCTCAGCCAGAAAGATTTGTAAGTCTCCCTTTGATGTGATCTGCTATTTTTTCTACTCTTCTTCAACTCTAATCTATGAACTACTTGATATTTAAAAAACAGAAAAAAGTCTTGCTTAGGTTAGTTTTGAAATCATGCTGATTCACATTCCTTCATATTCGAACAGCAATAAACCTGGAGAATGATCTAAACTAGTTTCCACATAGGGTAGCGTTAAAAACCTATGGTTGAAAGATCTGAAGTTGTCATCTCTCTGGACTTGAGGAAGAAAAATTTATAATGGATTTGGTCGACAAGGTGAAGAAGCTGGAAAAGGAGAGTGGAGTTATGTGATATTCTAAAAAGCTGGTAAGACC
This sequence comes from Tupaia belangeri chinensis, assembly GCF_000334495.1. Taxonomy (NCBI): domain Eukaryota; kingdom Metazoa; phylum Chordata; class Mammalia; order Scandentia; family Tupaiidae; genus Tupaia; species Tupaia belangeri. Next base: position 2,832,716 of record NW_006159564.1, read on the forward strand.
AGTTAATTCATGTGTTCAGATCTGCAAGGATGTTTTTGCCTCATCATGTGGTCATGCAACTGTACCCTGATGGGGTGTAACCAATACAAATGTATGACTAGGTGGCTGTAACTGGCAAACTTCTGGAAGGTTCTGAAGAAAATGAAATGAAATCCTTCGAGTTCCTTTCTCTTGAGTGCAGATAGTTTTTGAAGTTTGCTTTTAAAAACCCTTTAAAGTAGTCGCACGTTATGCTCAAGTTTAATATCTCACAGGTGGACAGAGCGCTCACTTACCACTGCACTGGGTTGTGAATTAATAGATTCAATTCTTGGACTTTCTAGCA
>NW_006159564.1:2833057-2846230 GCF_000334495.1 Tupaia belangeri chinensis
CAGGAATGACCTTGAGTCTTGAAAGTTTAAATCTCAATTTATACATGAGGCGGTAGGATGTTAAGTGATTTGCCCAAGATCAATTACAATAGAACAGAAATGAGAACTCAGGACTTTTATTTTCATCTATTTTTGTGAAAGAGAGTCCACCCTTTTCACTTGCTGTTCAAGAATACACGAATATATATGTATGTGTGTGTATATATATGTGTATTTTTTTTAAAAGCATACATCAAACCATAAAGGGCAAAAAGATTAAAGTTATTTTTTTCAGTGTGAAAGTTTTCCTGAATCAAAATGGAGTCATCTCTGTCACCTTGTGCTAAAATCCTGACCAAACTGAGCTGGGAAGGCCATGAGGAGGTGTTTTCACATGCTGGCATGGCTGATAACAAGAATCGATGTTTGGGAAACTCTGCCTGAATCACAACTTTGCACAAAGACCATTGCAACCTGACATGAGGATTTTTTTTCCCCTGCAAAAACATCTGCTCAGAGACTGTCTGTCCAACCTTGATTTGATGTGACCCTTGTTATTGATCCTGGTAGCTGAGGACAATTGCCTCAAAATAAGCAGTGAACCCTTTACCTTTTCTCCCGCTTGTGGCTTTTGCCTTTAAAACATGTGCAAGGGGACCAGCACATGGTGTAATGGTTATGTCACTGGACTCCCACATGTTCGACTGTGGTTTGAGTCCCAAACCTGGTGGCTTGAAACTCATGCTGGGCAAGTGTATGAGTATGCATTCCCAGAACTCTGAGAGGAGAATGGAGGAGAATGGCCATCCTCCCTGGGGGGTGACTTACTGCTTTCAGTCCCTCTGGGAAGCACATGCTCCCTGTAGCAAAAATCTCTCTTAAAAAATAAAAGGAAAAAAAATGTGCAAGGATCAAAAACCTCCCTGAGCATGCTCTGAGGCTACTGGAAACAGTTACCCTTTCATCTGGGCTCCCTGCTGGCTGTAGTCACTCATATTTCAGCTTAGAATAAACCTCTTTCAAGGTTTTACAGAGTTTGATTATTTTTCCACGACATCCACTTTTCACTCCTCTATATAAATACTTTTTAAACATTTTTTATGCTCACGTATATGTGTGGATATATAATATATAAACAAAATAATATTGTTGTTTTTCATTAATAGGGCCCACATTTCATGCATTGTTCTTCAGCTTGCTTCATTTTATTTAAAAAACATTTCTGAATAATAAAATATGTACACATACGTAAAAAAACCACCAGTGATTACAGAAAAGTGAAACATCTCTGACCTACTTCTGTGTCTCAGTTATGCAGTTTTTCCTGGAGGTAATCAACGTTACCAGTTTCTCATGTGGTTTGGTTACCCAGAGATGTCCTTTTGCCCAAACAAGTCTCTAAACACCCTTAAAAAAACAAAACAAACCAAAACTGTAGCATACTATACATGTTTATTTGGACTTTGTTTTTATTTATTTTTTTTTAAATGTATAGTTTGGAGTTTATCCCAGATTAAGACTCTTATTTTTCTTTGGATGGTTTTATCCGTTCAGTATGTCATAGAGTGGCATAGTAATACATTTCATGGTTAGTATTGTGTCCTATAATTGCATTATATGATTCTCATGATTTACTTAACCTGTCACCTACTGACTTAGTGTGTTTTCAGTATTTCTCTATTTAGAAATTGTGGCAATATAGAGCTGGCCGATGGCGTGGTGGTAAAGGGTGCTGGACTCCCACATGGCCAACTGTGATTTGAGTCCCGGACCTGGTGGCTTGCTTTCTCTCTCTCTCTCTTTCTCTTGCTCTGTCCCTCTCTGATAAAATTAGAATAAATAAATAAATAAATAAAATAATTTAAAAATTGTGGCAATAAATAACTTTGAAGATAGGGCATCCCATATACATTAGAGGACATTTATAAAATGAATTTCTGGAAGTGGCATTTCTGGGTCAAATGTGTGCAATTCTAATTTTGATAGTGAAGGGATTAAAAAATAACACTCTGGCATACTGACTGAGTAAAAGGCATTTGAAATCAGTAGGGGCAAAAAGATCACTCTGGCTTTTGTGTTGTTTCCAAAAAAGTAAAATGTGAAATTCTTCTGTGAAGGAAGCAATATCCTTATCCTCAAGGATGAGAAGTTGAGACCACAGGAATTCTATACAGACCTTGTTAAAATAACTCGAATCTTCTACACCTCCCTGGATAATGTAGTGCTACTCTAATTGCTTCTTTGGATCTTTGTTTCCTTATGAGAACTCCCATGCTATGCAAAACTTGCATGAAATAAATTTGTATGCTTTTCCCATTAATCTATCTTACGCTTACTTAATTATTGGGCTCAGCTGGGACTCTAAAAGGGTAGAAGTGGACTTTTGCTACCTCTACAACAGATACTGCCAGACTGCCCTGCATGAAGGTATGGAAGTTGTATCAATTTACTCTCTTCAGCAGCGTCTGAGAAAGCTTGTCCTCCTATGGTAGTATATAGAAACTTGCTTCAGTCTTCCCACCCTCTCTTGGCCTACCACAAAATGTCTATACCATAGTTTACTTGAACACTCCCCTGTTGATGGATATTTAATTTATTTCCAATTTTTCAGATTTATAAAAAAGGCTGCATTGAACATGCTTGTGAAAGTTTGTTAACGTATCGCTAGGAAATACCTAAAAGTGGAAATCTTGTTTCAAATGTTATGCGTTTATTTTGATAATGATGCCAAATTGCTCAATGAATAGCTAAAACAAATTCTGTCTCAACCAGTAAGGACAACAACGTATATGTTTCTAAATGTTCTCACTAAAATGAGGTATTCATTTAATTTCTATTTTAATGTTGGTTTCTCTGATAGAAGTGATATTGAGCATATTATTTTCTGAAAAAGGAATATATTAAGAGCAGTCTCTGGAGCAACCGTGTTAGGATGCAGACCCCAGCTCTATCATTTGATGATTTTTTTCTTTTTAGCCTTTTTCCATAGGGTGTGTGCCAGAGACAGAGAGAGAGACAGAGAGAGACAGAGAGGGAAAGTGAGAAATCACTCCTCAGGGCAGATGGCCACACTGCAATCCCTTTTCTGCTGTTCTCCTCGTGGGATTTTGGGCACACATGCACACGTGCCCAGTGTGATTTTTCAAGCTGCCAGGTCCAGAACTCGAACTGTGGTCAGCCGTGTGGGAGTCTAGTGCCTTAACTAAGACGCCATGTGCTGGCCCTGACCTTTTCCTAAGTAACTTCCTGTAGGCAGGTTATTTAACTTCTCTGCGCTTCAAGTGAGATTGTGAGGATTTCATGGGATACTTGTAAAGTTCTCGACCAGGTTTCTGGCTTATAATAAATGCTTGCTACATGTCGGTTATTATCACTATTGTTGTTGCTAATTATTTGTTTTTATTCTTCTGTGACTTGTCAGTTTGTATCCTTGCCATTTAAAAAATGGTTTGTGGAGGCCAGCAGCTGGCATAGTAGTAGAGGTGTTGGACTCCCACATGGCTGACCATGGTTTGAGTCCTGGACCCCATGGCCTGAAAATCACATTGGGGCATCTGTGCACTCGCAGAGTCCCAAGAGAGTGGAGGAGGAGAAGTGATTGCGGCACCCTCCCCCGTTTTCTGAATCTTAGGTTTTATGAAAACTTTTACCACTCTAATATTATAACTATATCCTTCCATAATTTTTACTAATACTTTTAATTTCTTTAAATGTTCTTTCTTTAATGTCTTTTGTAAGGTAAAAATTTTACTCTTATTTTGTTTGAAATAAATGGAAAGTCACTTGTTTTACAATATAGGGATATCACAATATTTTTTTTTCTTCATTTAATTTCATTGCAGAAAATTTAGTTAAGTGGTGATTTATCTTTTCAGTTTTCTTTAACATACCCTTTCTTGGGGCCGGCAGGTGGCATGTGGTTAAGATGCTGGATTTCCACATGGCTGACCATGGTTTAAGCCCTGGACCTGGTGGTTTGCTTTCTCACTTTCCTTGTCTCCCTTTCTGTTTCTTTCTGGTGAGTACATGTGCTCTATAGCAAATTAAAAATAAATAAATAAATTTAAGTCTTAAAAATATGCCCTTTCTTTTTCTTTATTTTTGTATTACACTTTTCTTACTAACTTATTACAAGACATTTTATGGTTTTGTTATTGCATGAATAATATCATTCTCTGGCTATTTTCCAACTGGTTATAATTCATATAGCAGAAAACAATGAATTTTTTCATTCCATTATTTAATTGGATGATTTTAAGGAATGTGCTATGATTTGTACTTTGTGAGAAAAGTGTGTAAAAGTCTCCCATTGTTTTATTTGTCATTTTCTTACAATTCTTATGGTTTTGATACCTTTTGAAACTAAGTAATGCTTATAAAAATTTCTAAGTATATTTCCCCCTTTGTCTTGATTAGAAATGGACTCTTACCATTGCCGTATTTGCTTTCTTCCATTCGGCATTTGCGCATGATGTCTTTCTACTTCTCTTTTTAAAATGTTTTGTCTTTTACTTTTTATCTCTAAAAATAGCATATAGCTATATTTGTGCTATTCTTTTCCTAACTGGAGAGTCCAATTAGGTAAATGTAGTGCCTTCAAATTTGTTGCGCTTTCTGTGTTTGAACTTATTCCTGGCATCCCCTCTTTGTCGCTATGTCCCTCCCCTTCTCTCTCTGCCTTCCTCTTCTCTCCTCCTCTGGCTTTCTCTTCCTTCCACCTCTTTTCTTCCTCCTACCTCCTGTCCTTTCTCTCTGCCTTTCTCTGAGTCTTCAGAAGTAGTGAGATATGAGGGAACCTTCTTTTGTGTAGAAGTGTTGATGGAAGTCCCTGATCTGCCACTCAAGGCCTTTCCTACATAGCTGCTATGCTATTCATCAGAAGACCTCTGACCTCAAAATCTTACGGAAGATGCTTGTAGGGATTTACGGCAACTCCAGCTCATGTAACAATGTAATTGCTATTTGCCGTTAAGGTAGTGGTTCTCAAAGCTGAGTCATTCTCAGAACCACTTAGAAGGATTATAAAGATATTGATACTTTTTTTTTTTTTTTTTAGAGATTTTTGCTATAGGGCGTGTGCACTCGCCAGAGAGAGAGAGAGAGAGAGACAGAGAGATAGAAAGCGAGAAATCACCCCCCTAGGGGGGATGGCCATGCCGCAATCCCTTCTCCTCCATTCTCCTCCTGGGCTCTTGGGCACACACGCACATGCACCTGGCGTGAGTTTAAGCCACCGGGCCCAGGACGCGAACCACGGTTGACTACGTGAGAGTCCGGCAACATAGCCATTATGCCAACTGCTGGTCCCAAGATACTGATTTCTGAGTACCATCCTGAACTTACTGAATCAGAATTTCTGGTGACAAAGCTTGGGAATTTGTACTTTATGAATTGTTTCATACAGTTAAAATGTATATATGTGTTGAAAACTAGTATATACACTTCTAGAGGATGCATTTAATATCTAAACAAACATTTAAACACATAATTTACCTCATTTAAGCCTAGAAAGTAGTCACATCTGTGGAAGTTTTGAAAAATGTACTTTCTTCCAGCATAACAGACTTGCAGAGTTTCAAAGTTCATAAACAGAACCAACAGCCCGATGAGGGCATGTTACCCTGTGGAGCTGTGATGTCTTGGTAAGGGAGGTTAGGGACTTCCAGCATGGTGTTGAAGGATGAAACACCCCACTCCACCTGAAAGCTCAGCCCTGTAGCTTATATTGATCATAAACCTTTTCTGGGGGCTCTAAGGACATGTACATGCAGGTCATCACTACCATACATGCTCTTTAGGAGTGAAATCTAGAAAGGATACCTGGGACTCCTGCAGATGCAACCTATTCAGAATGATCTAATGTTAAGATTAATTATGTAAAAAACGGATGCTTTTTGTTTTCCTTCCTGCCTTCTCATCTCAGAGAGCTCTTACTTTACTACTTTATTCCTGGAGTACAAGTGCTCGAGTCTGAGTCGTAACTAGTGAACAGTCCTTGTACAGTCACACCATGGTTCCAAGATGGCTGCCATAGCTTCAGTGTCTCAGGCAGTAAGGCAAACTGTCCTTGAATATGTCTCTCTCTCTCTTTTTTAAAACAGAAAACAAAACTACCTTTTGGAAAACACAGGAAGATTCTCTTACATCCTATTGACTGGAATAGGATCATAAGACCATCTTTTATTTTGAGAGAGACTGGGAAATCATCTGTATAGAAGAAGGAATGAAATCTCCACACCTGGTTAAGTGCATTATTGCTCCAAACCAACCAACCAACCAACCAACCAACCAACCAACCAACCAACCAACCTTCTGAAGTTCCATGGAAAAGGAAGACATGCATGTGTGTGAGGCAGGGCAGGTAATCATGAGTGCTGTTTCTTTTCTTAACTTATATCATCATTGTATCACTATGTTTCTTTGTGATCACTGTGTTTTCTTGTGGGTCCGTGTGGTTTCTTTGTTTTGCTTAGCTTCCATAATTGTATTGCTATGTATATGGCATTTATAGATTTGGTGAACATGATAATCACCTTGGAATTTATATAAAAATGCAGATATTCAACTCTACATTAAACCAACTAAATGTACTGGGGAGGGTTCATGTGCTTGTATTCTGAATCCCTCTCTTTTTTTTAATGTGACATATTTTAAGCTTTTCCAATGTTATTATATATTTACAAATGCATTTATTACATAATGTGATTTTAAAATATTTATTTACTTCTTCAGAGAGAGAGAGAGAGAGAGAACCCCAAAGGTTTTAACACTTCAGTCTGTTCTGCCCAAGCCTTTAGATGTAGTTGGCCCCGGATCATGGGTGGGTGTGTGTGTGTGTGTGTGTGTGTGTGTGTGTGTTTGCACAATATATTCAGAAAGGTCTCTGGACTTGAACTGGGAGCCCTGCCATGTGGGATTGCATCACAGACTGTCCTGTTTTACCACTGTGCCATTGTCTGGCCTCCTACATAATATGATTTTGAAAAAGCAAAATGGTTGTGCCATTTTAAAAAAATGTGCTATTGTTAGGCATTTAACTTGCTTCTAGCTTTTATACTATTATAAATAATTCTGATCTAAGCTCTAAATGAACTAGGACTGTTTGCATAATTAGTAATTTAGATTAGTGTTCTAATTTCCTAGAAAAATCTCAAAAGTGAGATTATTGAATCAGTGGGCCTGGATGTTTTGAAGACTCTCTGTGTATTGCTAGAATGATTTCTAAAATCTACTGTTAGACCCAGAATTTTTTTTTTTTTTTGGGAAAGGTTTTTGCTATAGGGCACGTGTGCTCGCCAGAGAGACAGAGAGAGACAGAGAGACAGAAAGCGAGAAATCACCCCCTGGGGGGATGGTCATGCCGCAGTCCCTTCTCCATTCTCTTCTCAGGATCTTAGGCACGCATGCACATGCACCCAGCGTGAGTTTAAGCCACCAGGTCTGGGACTCAAACCACGGTCGACTACATGGGAGTCCAGTGAGATAGCCACTGCTGGTCCCGACCCAGAATTTTATATGTTCATCCAAAAGAATATTTTGTCAAAAACCAAAGGCAGTTGCAATAAAAACAGAGTATCAAAATATTTAAAAGATTAAACTAGTTTTCTCTTAGTTAGCCAGATGGCACTACCTTAGAGTGATGTTGTGATAATGAAATAGACCAGCAAGCAAAAAATAATTATAACACAACTCAATTTTTTTTATATATACATAGTCATTGAGTCTTGAAAGAGGTTACACCACTCAGAGCAACATGGCTTTCTGTTATTAATATTTCCCCTTCTCCATCAGCTTCTTATGCACCTTGAGGGGCTTCTCTTCTCCAACTCGGGGAAGCCGTTCTTCCTTAATTCATGTTGCTGTTCCTCCTCATTTCTTCTGATTCTACATCACGAAAGGCATAGGATAAGCCTGGCTATGGCAGAGATGTTCTCAGAGGGCAGGCTTTAGGGCAGTCAGAACCCCATATTACTAGGCAAGGGCAAATGCCAAGAATGTTTACATCTTGACGATGCATCTCTTCATGCCTAGGAATTGCACCTCTTTAGCTACCTAGTCCAGATCATCTGTACTGCTCCCGTAAGTCCCAGGGAAGGCAAGATACAAACCCATCTATTCTCTGTTGTGTGATTAAGATTGTTACACATTTACAGACTGCAACACTGGGAAATGAAAGAATCAATAAAATGTTCATTGTTCTTGTTAACTCAGATACATCCGAGACTTACCTAATGACTCAAAAAGAGTTTTAATACATTGGAGTAAAACAGAGAGTTACTTTTAATAAAATAAACTTTTCTTCTATTTAGTATTGAGTTGTTGTGTTAATAGTTTATATAATGTTGTAGTTTCTCGGGTTACTTTTTTTTACTGTGGCCCAATATTGGTATAATTAGGAGGTCTAATTCAAATTCTTGTTTTGATTTTAATGACCTTTGTGACTATACCATTTCATCTCTCCGGGCCGAGTTTCCATACTAACAAGTAAAGGGATTTGACTGTACTAGTTTTAAATAGTATAGAGATTGAGTGTAAAATATACATATATATATATATATATATATATACACACACACACACACACATACATGTATATAAATTAAAAAATAAAAATTTTAAAAAGTTTATTTTATTTTATCTCTTCCATGAAAGAGACAAAGAGAGGATGGAAGGAGAGCGAGATTGACAAATACCCTCAGCAGGGTATTCATGCCGAGATCCCCCTCCAGCTCTAGCCACTTTCGCTCCTGGGCACGTGTTTGCACACCCAGTTTGTACAGGGAGATCTTTGGGTGTGAACCTGGGAACTTCCCATGTGAGTTTAGCATCAGGGTGCTGCCAGCCTAAGATGTCAGGTCCCTTTTTACTTAAAAATTTCCCTAGTCTTCACATTCTAATGGCCTAGTGCTCAAAGAGCTTGACCTGCTGGTTGAGATTACGTTACAAACATTTTAGAAGGAAGTCTTGTGAACATAGGGTGCAATGAACAAGAGATTAAAATGAGCTCTTCTTCCACTCCATGCTCTTCAATAAGATGTGCACTTTTTTTTTTTTTTTTCAGATGTGCACTTTTTTGGGAGAAAGTTATTCCTTATTTCTTCCCACAAATTTATGACAAGTACCTACCCAGTTCAACACTCTGCTCTGGAAAGCATCCCGTTATTCTCCTTATTAGCCTTCTTTCATGTAGCAAATGTCACATTGGGCAAGAGCAGGCTTCTTTTCTCCTCCAATCCACTGTACAAATCCCCATACAGTGGGGACTGTTGAAACCGATTGCTGTAGGGAACAACAAGATCTTCCAGAGCTTAAGTTCCAGGAAAAACTGGAAGGAGTCTTGAAATAAAATGCCTCTGTGTGAAGTTTAAGCCCATGATTTCTTTCTGGGCCTGGTGTGGTCCAATGGCTACAAATGTCAGGTCAACCTGAATTGAATGGAATAAATAATCTCTTTTTATAAAGGTGGCACATTAAAAGACCCTCATATTACATGTATACTTTTATTTCTGGACTAGTGAATGATTGATTGGATAAGGGCTATAGCAAAGAGGGATATTGGTGGAGGAATTACAGAAAGTAGTAATGAGGCAAGGATGCAACCCCCAGGTACCGCTTCTCCTTTAGAAGAGACACTTCTGGGTCTTTGGGTAGGGGAAGTAAAAAGCTAGTTGGTATGAAATCTGAGATGTGCTTGGTTTGGGGTTTGCCTTGGGCCATTCTACAATCTCTCTAGAGCAGCCTTGAAGCTAGAAAATAGAGCAGATGATAAAAACCCTGTCTGGTGAGTTCTAAGGGGCAGAGAGAAAGAAGTGGAAGTAACAGGGCAAACAGGACAAGCAAGGTGAGTCCGGAAGGAGAAGTTTACCTTCTGAGGTGACAAGAGAATAGGGAAATAAAACACCAGCCTGTTGGGTGGGACCCGCACATTTTTCAATCAACTGAATAAATGCTTTTCTTGGACAGCAGGCTAGATCTTATCTAGTTAGTCATTTGCCTTTCAACTTAAAGCTGAATTTTCTCACCCTGCCTCTTCATACTTTCTATTTATTCACAAGAACCTCCACACCATCAGTAATGTGCTGTTTGGTATTATAGACTCTAACTTCAAAGAGTTTGCAATCACATACTCAACCAAGAAGAACAAGGTGATTTATATACAGGTCAAGTGCCGTGAGACTGTAGAGGAGGCAATTAATAACGATACTTGTTAGAGCTACCAAGTTAGGTATGAAGAAAGAAAGTTAGAATAGATTATTTCTCAAATCCCTCCTAGCTCTTAACAGTATACAATTTTGCTTGTTCCTGTTTAGATTTTCAAGTCCCATGTCCTTATTTATTTATTTATTTAGTTTTTGCTGTAGGGTGTTTGCAGTCACTAGAAACAGAGAGAGAGAGAGAGAGAGAGAGGGAAACTGAAAAATCACCCCCCTCCACCCCAGGGGAGATGGCCATGCCACAATTACTTCTCCTTTTGAGATCTTGGGCATGTAAGCACAATCACCCAGCACGATGTTCAAGCCACCAGGTCTGGGATTAAAACCATGGTTGGCCATGTGGAAATCCAGTGCCGTTACCTGCATGTCACCTGCTGGACCTCCTTATTCATTTATTAAGAAAACATGAGCTCTATGACTTACCATGTTTTGCTCATTACAAATGCCTACCTGTTTAATGTTCATGACAGTTCTTCAGGGTAGGGGTTATTATCCACATTTTTATGTAAGAAGAAACTATGGCATGAAGAAGTTAAGTAACGCTCCCAAGTTTACATAATTGATAAATGGCAGAGCTGAGATTTGAACCAGAGATTACATCCTCAGAGTTTGTGGTCTTAACCGTTTTCATCGTACTGCACAATTTTGAATTTGAATAGACATTAATTCACAAAAAAATAATATTTGAATGATGAACACAAAATCTATTTTTTTAAATCTAATTTCTTGTTGGACAGGAAAATGATTCATTCTCCCATCTCCCTTTTATTTTTTATTAATTATTTATTTTTACATTTTTTTCACAAACATTTACTTTACACATCAAAAAATTTTTGCTCATACTCCATAGTCCCATCCCCTCTTTAAAAACTAAGAGCCAATAGCTTCCAAGGAGTTTTTGGACCTTTATCAGTATAATTTTTCACTGTTCACAATATAAAAGCACAGGTTGAGTTGAGGAAATGATTAGGCATCCTTTAGGATCACTTTTAAAGCTCAGACTCTATTTCTGTGAAGTTAAAAAGAGGCTGCTCTTGTGTTCCTATGGGTTAAAGTGACTCCCTGATCCATTGTTCTCTAGGTTGTTCTGATCTTGCTTCATGAAACAGCTGCTGAAGGGATGCCATTTATGCATTCTGTGTGGTGGAGATCAGTATACATGGAGGTGTAGGTTTGGTGCTCACCATTAATTCACTTATAATTTAATTGAGGAGACTAAACACAAACACATAAATGCAGCACTCGTGAAAACCTGGTATCGTCTAGCAGTATGTAAACAAGTACTCAAACATTAAATTCAGGGAAGTGAAACATCAGTGAGGAGACTTTATGGACGGGCTGTGCTACAGCTTCAAGGTCTCTCCAAAACTCATGATGAATTATAATTGCCATTGTGATAGTATTGAGGGGTGGGACCTTTAAGAGATGATCAGGTCATGAGGGTTCAGCCTACACGAATGGATTAATGCCTTTATCATGGAAATGGGTTAGTTATCATGAGGATTTAGCCCATTTTTTTCCCCTATGTCACATGCTCATTTGCCCTTCTGCCTTCTTCTTTTTAGAGACAGAGATAGAAAGCAAGAACTAACCCTCTAGGGGGATGGCCAAACTGCAATCCTTTCTCCTCCATTCTCTTTTCTTGAGATCTTGGGCATGCAGGCACACATGCCCAGCATGAGTTTTAAGCCATTGGATCTGGGACTTGAACCATGGTCAACTACATGGGAGTCCAGCGACATAACCATTATGCCATCTTCTGGACCCAACCAACCCTTCTGCTTTCAGTTAGGAGATGATGCACTCAAAGGTCTTTGCCAAATGGTGACAACTTCCCATGTTCTTGAACTTTTGCATTTCCAGAGCAGTGAACCAGATAACGTTCATTAAAATTATTAGTCTATGGTATTCTCTTACAGCAGTAGGAAAGGACCAAAACAGGCTGGATTTGATTGGTTGTGTGGAAGTCATTCTTATATACCTCTGCAGACCCTGTTAGCCTCAGCTGACTGTAGGAACTTCACGTTGTCCATACCTTTGCTCTGCCTCAGCTTCTGCTCCACCTGGTAGACTCTCATGACAGGTCCTGGAGATTCTACCACTCGAGTATGCGCAGCTCCATGCCTGGAAGCTCTGGCTTTTCTACTGCTCTGAGATTTATGTGGTATATTGCACTGCTAAGCATGGACTGTGGCTTCTTAAGCAGTTTCCCAGGGGTCCAGAAAAAATAACTTAGAAGTGTGAGAATGTTAACTTTGGCCAAAGAAAACTAGGAAGTAGAAAGATTTAGGCAGATGAGTTCTTTCCCTTTTTCCTCTCGTGGACTCATCTGAGACAGTTTCTCTGACCAGCCTAGAGACAATGCTACGTAGCTGAGCTAGTGACCACCAAGTGAGTGGCTGAAACTCTTCATGCTTATTGTGGAGTCGAGGCCACTGTGTTAAGTGCTGTCTCTCACTGCTTGCTGTCTTTCCCCGTCTTGCTTTCCTTTACCTTCACTCTCATTGTCCTGGAATTGTACATCCCTGAATAAATCAATATCCTGTAATCTTCACATCATTTTCTGCTTTCTAGAAGTATGTGGAGTAAAATGGAAGAGAGGACAATCTATGTCGAGTGCAGAATGTACAGTGGAATGACCTGGGGTAAGAACTTTTATGTCGATAGTAGCCAAGGTCAAGTTTTGGAGGGCCATGCTGACGACCAACTGGATTCTTTGAAGGTTGCTGGTCAGAGGAGTGTCATGATGGAAATTAGGATTTGGAGAGGTAGATAAGGGTTGAAATAGAAAATTGGAGTGACATGAGATTGGAAGGACTGGAGGCAGGATGACTAGTTGTGTTATAAATATGAGAGTAAGACCAAACTTTAGAAATTAACGATAGATGAAGAATCTTAGGATGGCCTTAGCTAACCTGGTAAAATAGGAAAAAAGATATTCATTAAGACTGAATAAGAGAAAGGCAAAATTGGAGGACTG